>NC_012878.2:42385047-42685047 GCF_000003195.3 Sorghum bicolor
CGGGGGACTTAGATTTGCTGAAAAAAGCTTTCCAATAAGCCAAACAAATGTGCGGTAAGTCCGAACAACCATTATGCATTTTGGGTGTCTCCCCCCCCGTCTGGGTCTTTTTATAGGGGGGGGGGGGGGGGCGTGGCGGCCGCTGTCGCCGCGGCGGGGGCCGTGGTGCAGGTCGTGGGGGCAACACAGCGCCGACACCTCCACGGGGTGCACCCTGGCCATCCTACAACCCATGGTCAGGGCGCACCTCCATGTGGTCGTTCCAGGCTCTCGGTGGTGAGCCTCGCCCACCGGTGGCCATGCTCGCAGGTGCTCCCCCGGGGTTCCCCTCAGCGATCCCGTGGGCGGCCTCGTTCCCCGCGTCCACATGGGCTACTCCACCCGCGGCCTTGCCCGGGCCTGCCGGTTGGGACCAGGCGGTCTTGGCTAACTCTTTCAGCACCATGGCCCTGACACCACCTGTTGAGCCGGAGTGGGTCGCCGACTCTGGGGCCACTTACCACACCACTCCTAACCTTGGTATACTTTCTTCTGTTCACCCTCCGTCTTCCTCTCTTCCTTCGTCCATTGTGGTCGCCAATGGGTCGTGTCTTCCTGTTACTTTTGTGGGTGCCGCCGGCCCTCATGGCTCCTTTTATCTTTCTGATGTTCTTGTTGCTCGTTCTATGGTTCACAACCTTCTTTCAATTCGTCGTTTTACAGCACAATTCCTGTTCTGTGGAGTTTGACTCTTCTGGTCTTACTGTGAAGGATTTGGCTTCCCGACGTCCTCTGCTCTCTGCTCCGATGTGACAACACTGGGCCCCTTTACACTCTTCACTTTCCGGCATCTGCCTCGCCTTCTTCGCCCGTTTTGTCAGCTGCCTTCGCCGCCACTACTTCCACTACTTGGCACCAGCGTCTCGGCCATCCTGGACGTGATGCCCTGATGCAACTTAGTCGTAGTTCCGATATTCCATGTACTCAGGCTCACGATGAGCAGTTGTGTCATGCGTGCCAACTGGGCCGTCATGTTCGTCTTCCTTTTCATAGTTCTTCTCATGCGGCCCACGTTTTTGACCTTGTACATTGCGACCTATGGACATCTCCTGTCAGTACTATCCTGTGGTGGTTGATGATTATTCACATTATTCCTGGACTTTTCCTTTACGTGTGAAGTCTGATGCTTTCCCCACGCTCATCCACCTTTTCGCTTGGGTGTCCACACAGTTCGGCCTCACCGTCAAGGCTGTCCAGTGTGACAATGGCCGGGAGTTCGATAACTCCACCTCGCGTGCCTTCTTTCTCTCTCACGGTGTCTAGTTGTGCATGTCTTGCTCGTATACCTCCTCTCAAAACGGCAAGGCTGAGCGCATGATTCGCACCACCAACGACACCGTGCGCACACTTCTGCTTCAGGCCTCGCTTCCTGCTCGCTTCTGGGCTGAGGCCTTGCACACCTCTACTTACCTTCTTAACCGCCTTCCTTCCGCTCCCACTGCACAGCACGCTCTCTTCGGTACCCCTCCTCGCTACGATCACCTTCGAGTCTTGGGTGTGCGTGTTACCCGAACACCACGATCACCGCTCCTCACAAACTGGCTCCTCGTTCGACTCTCTGTATCTTCCTTGGGTACTCTCCGGATCAAAAGGGGTACCGATGCTACGACCTTACCTCTCGTCGAGTCCTCATATCTCGCCATGTGGTGTTCGATGAGTCTGTCTTCCCCTTTTCCACCACCACCACTCTCGCTTCCACCTCGGAGCTTGACCTCTCCTCTATGTTTCCCACTGACACGGTGGTCGAGCCACCTTTGCTGGTGTTTTCTGCAGGTACTGCTACGCCTCTACCCTGCCCGGGTCTCGAGGGGCCACCTTTCGGACCAACCCCTGCGAACGACTGGGTCCCGGACCGGCGACTCCGACCCCATCGGCACGCTTCGTCCAACCAGTGCGCGTCTACCAGCGACATGCCCACGACGTTGGTCTCGGACAGGCGACTCTGGCCCCACCGGCACGCTTCGCCCAACCGGTGCGCATATAAGCGCCGTGCCCGACTGGCGCCGCTGCCTCCGCCGGCACGGTGTCCCCCTCTTCGCTGGGGTTAGCTACGCCACCGGTAGCGTCTTCCCCGCCAGCGACACCGACACCGTCCCGAGGCCCCAGCTGCCCGTGTCGCGACGCCGGTGTACCACCCACCGCTTCTTCACCGACACCCGCGTCATGTTCACCCTATGGTGATGCGACACGCGGCTGGTACCTTGCAGCCTTGGGCTCTTTCGGCGATGCCCGGGGACTCGCAGGTCTCCCTGGTACCCTCTTCCGTTCGCGAGGCCTTGATGGACCCTCACTGGCGCCGAGTGATGGAAGAGGAGTATGCGGCCCTCCTCGCCAACCAGACGTGGGATCTGGTACCACGTTCGCCGGGCTCCAACATCGTCACAGGCAAGTGGATCTGGACTCACAAGCGCCGGGCTGACGGCACTCTTGAGCGGTACAAGGCTCACTGGGTTCTCCGGGGCTTCACTCAGCGCCCCGGGGTCGACTACGACGAGACTTTCAGCCAGTGGTCAAGCCGGCTACCGTCCGCACGGTCTTCTCGCTAGCTCTCACTCGCAGGTGGCCCGTGCATCAGCTGGATGTCAAGATCAAGAATGCCTTCCTGCATGGCGTTCTCACTGTCTACTGTAGCCAACCGGCGGGGTTTGTTGACTCTTCTCGTCCCGACATGGTGTGTCGGCTCAACAAGTCTCTCTACGGCCTCAAGCAGGCCCCTCGGGCGTGGAACCATCGGTTTGCTGCCTTCCTACTGACTCTGGGGTTTGTGGAAGCCAAGTTAGATACCTCTTTGTTCATCTATCACCGTGGCACTGAGACTGCATACCTGATGCTCTATGTTGATGACATTGTCCTCACAACCTCTAGTGAGTCACTCATTCGGCGGATCATCGCCTCTCTTCAGCAGGAGTTTGCTATGAAGGATCTGGGTGCACTACATCACTTCCTCGGGGTCACTGTTGAGCCTCATCCTGCTGGATTATTCCTTCACCAACGGGCAATACACTCTTGATATTCTGGAGCGAGCTGGGATGACTGACTGCAAGCCCTGCTCCACTCCGGTTGACACACAGGGCAAGCTGTCAGAGACTGGGGGCACCCCAGTGATCGATCCCACTACATATCAGAGTTTTGCCGGTGCACTTTAGTACCTCACCTTCATCCGACCCGACATCACCTATGCAGTTCAGCAGATATGTCTACATATGCATGATCCCCAGGAGCCACACCTCACTGCTCTCAAGTGGATCCTTCGCTACCTCCGCGACACGGTCGACTTCAGCCTACTCCACCGTCGGTCCTCCACCGAGCTCGTCGTCTACACTGACGTCGACTGGGCCGGGTGTCCGGACACTCGCCTTTCCACCTCTGGCTACGCTGTCTTCCTAGGCGGCATCCTGGTGTCGTGGTCATCCAAGCGCTAGCTGGTTGTCCCCCGCTCCAGTGCCGAAGCGGAGTACCGCGCTGTTGCTAACGGCGTGGCTGAGGCTTTCTGGCTCCGGCAGCTTCTCGCCGAGCTCCGTAGCCCTCTCTCTCGGAGCGCGCTGGTCTACTGCGACAACGTCAGTGCGGTGTACCTCTCCACGAACCCGGTCCAGCACCAGAGGACCAAGCATGTGGAGATTGATCTATACTTCGTCCGGGATCGGGTTGCCATCGGCGATGTTCGGGTTCTACACGTCCCAACCACCTCCCAGTTTGCCGACATCTTCACCAAGGGTCTCCCGTCCTCGACCTTCACCGAGTTCCGCTCTAGCCTCAACATCACCAGTGGCTAGTTGCGTCTGTGGGGGGCTCGTGTGTTGTGTGTTGTTCTTCTTTTCGTGTCCAATCTGCAAACTCCGCTGCGCCGGTAGTTCAGACTGGGGGGGGGGAGGTGTTGGAGTATAGGTTTGAGTATTGGCCCATGTGGCTAGGCCCATGAGGCCCATGTATGCTCTACTATTGCTACCCTCCTAGGGTTAGCCTAATCAAGGAATTACAGTTGTCTAACACATAACAAATACACATGAGATGCGACTTTGGCAACGCTACACATGAGGAGGAAGAGGTGAGTTTGGAAGGTCAAGTGGTGCTTAAGAAAGATACTTTTCGTTATCTAGGATCAATGCTACAAAAGGATGGAGATATTGATGCAGACATTTGCCATAGGATCAAAGCGGGGTGGATGAAGTGGCGCCAAGCATCTTGCATTCTCTGTGACAAGAGGGTACCGCAAAAGCTTAAAGGCAAGTTTTATAGAACGACGATTAGACCCGCTATGTTGTATGGAGTAGAATGTTGGCCTACAAAAAGACGTCATGTCCAACAACTAAGTGTCGCGGAAATGCGTATGTTGCGTTGGATTTGTGGTCAGACAAGGATGGATCGAGTTCGGAACGATGATATACGTGGCCGTCTAGGGGTACACCAATCGAAGAAAAGCTTGTTCAACATAGGTTGAGGTGGTTTGGCCATGTCCAAAGGAGACCTTCTGAGGCACCAGTGCATTGTGGAGTCCTAAGACTAGATATCAATGTGAGGAGAGGTAGAGGAAGACCGAAGCTGACATGGGGGGAGGCAATAAAAAGAGATTTAAAGAGTTGGAATATACCTAGAGATCTTTGTTTAGATAGGAGTGCTTGGAAAGCAGCCATCGATGTACCTGAACCGTGACTAGGGGCTCATGTTGGGTTTCAACTCTAGCCTACCCCAACTTGCTTGGGACTAAAAGGCTTTGTTGTTGTTGTAGGAACACTCTGGCTTGTGTAAATCACATTAGTCTGTGTGAGATAATCTGCTGCTCTCCCTCTTTGTTTTGCTGCAGCAGGGGTTAGACCATTGGTCAGCTCTTGCTGTCCTTGTATTGTACTATTAGAAGTATGGCAATAGGCTACTACTACTTCATGTACTAGTTTGTACAAGAATGGCAATAGGCCACTAGTAGAAATGGCTTACCTCAGCCATTTAGGAGTAGTTGAGGCTGAAAGCAGCCATACTCTTGTGTATACCTTATAGTTGGTACAAGAGTTGTATATATACTCTACCCACAGCAATGAAAAATTCAGTTCAGGGTGCTGCACATTCAGAGTTTCAGACTTGTGCAAGTGCTGTGCTCATGTGCTCTGTTCTCACCCCCCTTCTTCTACCTCTAGCCGTGTGTGTGTGTGTGTTGGTGAGCTGATTGCTCACCTGTGTAGGGAGATCGAGGGCCAACAGTCTGCTGTACCTTATTTCATTCCATATATGGCTGCTTAAAATTCTGTTATATTCATTGTTCGCCTACATGGCCATTTAGCTTGTTTACACGTCATGTAACACTACACAGTGGTTTGTCGTGTCTGTTTAATCAGCCGTTCATCCCGTTTAATTACAGTTTGCTCCATTTAAATGATCGTTTAGCCTGAATAAATATCTAAATGATAGGTGACTGTTTAATCCGTTTAAACGTTTAGGCTAACACTGGTCATATTCTTTTGATTAGGTTAGACGCCTCTTATGCTCAGCAAGGCCAGTGGCTATACAAACACCTACTAATCCTAGCGTGTCGGATCAAGACCTACATCAGGTATTATTATTTCTTTCTTATTTGCTCATAATTGCAGATATTAATCTATTAGTTGGTAAGCACAAACAAAGCCATAGGTCCTTGGTCTTTGGCCTAGGATTCATAGGTCCTTTGTCTTTTCAGGCTGCTGGTCGTGTCGTGTTTCCCTAGTTTATTTCCTAGTATCCGCTGGGGACTGGGAGTAGAGGTGGGGGGGGGGGGGGCTGGGAGGAGGCTTCTTACTTCCCTCCCTTTTGTATCTTTTTGTTCTTCTTCTTAATGAAATGACACAACTCTCCTGCGTAGTTTAAGGGGAAAAAAGAAAACCCATAGCTGAGCTTCAAAGTACTTATTTCCTGCTTCCTGTACTACCACCAATGCCTTAGATCTTCTTGATACTTTCCTGTGCACTTATTTTCAACATCTCATTTGCTAAGTTTTTTCATGTTCTTAAATATATCACTACTATGAGTTACTGAGGAACAATCATTTTAATCAGAGCATCTCTTTCATTACCTTTATCTGGATTTCACTGGTTATGAACTGTCCTTGTTACTGATTTTTTCCATGCATTTTCAGCAACAATTATGGAATTTTGCACAAAGGACAACTGCTTTACCTTTTGGGCGTGGGGCTTTTACTTTAGCTACAACTTACACTTTGTTGACAGAGGTATGAGTTCATACCAAAATGTCATGATAGCCTGGATGGTTGATGTTGGTCTCTGTCAATGTTTAATATTGCAGGCAGCCAGGCACCAGCCATTTCCTCCTGTTTCACTACCTTTTCCCTTTGCTGCAGGTTCTGGTGTTCCCAAAGCTTGTGCTGGCTGGTCGTTTGCCTGCACAGCAGAATGCCACAGTAATCCTTTTATTTTTTAGTTTCAATTACATTTTCTTCATGGTTCTTTTGCTATGTTCACCTGTTCAGAACATCACTATTCATGTCACTTGAGGGAATAGTATCATGTTAGCAGTACTTAAAAATGATTTACTAGTTCTGCTAGCTCATATTAGGAATTCAGTTCTCAAAGATGATTAGATGTGGGTAGAAAGTAGAATAGCAAACCTCACTACTGTTATGATATTAAGTAGAATTTCTGAGCTTTAGGGAACAATGCCTTATGATAGGTTGCTAGTTCTCACTTATGTCTTTTTCCTAACTGCATTTTATACAGGTAAATCTTGACCTAAGTAGTAGAAGTGTCTCAGAATTCAAATCTTGGGCTGAGTTTCATAATGGTGTTGCTGCTGGCCTGAGGCTTGCCCCTTTTCAGGTTATACACAAGATAAGAGGCCACTGTAGCAAAATTCAGAGTTCACTGACTCCGGCAGATGTTTTTTATGCTATCGTGTTTTTTTATAAGTAGAGCTTATTATAATGCTTTTTTTGCAGGAGAAAATGTTGAGAACTTGGATACAATACAATAGACCTTCTGAACCAAATTTTACTCATGCTGGTTTGCTTCTAGCATTTGGCTTGCATGAGCATCTAAGAGTCTTAACTATGACTGATGCATATCGATACCTCTCACAGGTGACATTCTTGTTCTTTGGTTGTTTGTGTCGTAGGCTTGTGTTTTACGGTTACAATGGAGGTGATAGATGTGGTTGATGGAAGAATAATGGCACGGGGTGCCTCTGCATTTTTTTTGAGTAAATTTAGCAAAACTTATCTGGTCCAAGTTGTCACAAAACTATAATTAAGAAGTTGTATCACAAGACTACAGATTTGACATGTCATAGTTTCACAAAAGTACGGAATTAAGAATTTATATGAGAAAGCTACAAATCTAGCGTGCCATACTATCACAAATCTACAGATTCAGTATGCAATGTATCACAAAACTACATATTTCACTTGTCCAAATCTACAGTTTTATGACACATTATTGGATTAAATATGTAGTTTTGAGATACTTTGCATACCAAATCCGTAGTTCTGTGATTGACATGCTAAACTTATAGTCTGTGATGCATCTTCTTAAACCTGTAGTTTTGTGAAATTTACCCTATTGTTCAGTGAGCATATGTATATTTTGTATGATTTGATTAATTGTCTGAGTGCAGGAGCATGATATAACAACACTTGGTTTGTTACTTGGTTTGGCAGCATCTCATAGGGGAACAATGGATCCTGCAATATCAAAGGTATTAACTTAAGTATGTTGGATGTGTATGTATACAGTTGTTAGGTGGGTTTATTTAATAATCTTGGATGTAAGTGAACTTTAGGGGAGTGTTATTCAAAGTGTTGTATTTCAGTATTGCACATCTCAGTTCTATTTTTTTTTTGGGAATTTGATTCATTCTCTGTAGGTAATTTCATTTTGCTAAAGTTCCTACTTCCCCATCTGGTATTATTGTTACTCAACTAATTTTTGAGAACGTGAAAATGTACTGAACATCTGGAACATAGTAGCCACTGTCTGTCTTCTGTGAGAAAAGGAACTGAGTATTTGTTTAGTACTGAGTTACTGTTTTTCTACTTTTACTATCTCTTTTGGTTTGTGTAGTTCTTGATGCTTTCTTGCTGCTAATTGCATCCAGTGTTAGGTTATTTGTGCATATGACCTCAGTCGCTATAGGGTCTGATTGTTTGCTTACATTAGCCTTAGCCTGCATTAGTGTCATGGTCGGGCGTCGCTACATCAGACGCAGGGCCCGCGACATCAGGCGCGACGCGGAGTCCGCACGGCGTACAACAGGCGAAGCCGAAGACGAGTAGATTTCTGTTAGTAGTTCCTAAATCTAGGGGATTTGTTTCTGCAGTTTGTTTGGGCCAGTGGCCATATATAGTTGCCTGTATTAGGAGAACAGGGGATTAAGAAAGAATTATCAATCTACTCATCTCGTGTCCCTCTTAAGCCTACGGTCTGGGCAACCAGCCGGAGAAGACAAGCCTGCGGCTGGGCTATTCCCGCCGGAGAAGACAACGGACCGAGACTACGAGTTGCGTAGTCGAGGGCCAGCTACCCTAGATCATAGCGCCCTTGACAACCTGGTATCAAGATCCTCTCGATCCTCTGCCTCTTCCAGCACCGCTGCGTCATCAACCCCACCACCAGCAGCCGCCACCACCTCCGCCGCCGCTGCGCCGTCATCGCCTCCCTCCGCGTCATCGCATACAGCACCCATGGGAGACGCCAACCTCCAAGCTACCCTGGACGCCCTCGCCAAAACCCTGGCCGCCCTCCAAGCGTCCTTCGAGGCCACTACGAAGGCCATCGAGGCTAACACGCAGGCGATCACGGCCCTGGCCGGCGACAAGTCGTCGGGATCGTCCAGCAAGGACCCCGACGGTGAGCACCACCAAGACCGCCCGCCCAAACACTGGCGGCCGGAATTTCCGCGCTACGACGGCAAGTCCGATCCGCTCACCTTCATCAACAAGTGCGAATCGTTCTTCATTCAACAGCGGGTCATGCCGGCGGAGCGTACTTGGATGGCCTCCTACAATCTCCAGGACGGCGCCTCCATCTGGTACGTCCACGTCCAGGAAACCGAGGGCACGCCGACGTGGGAGCGATTCAAGGAACTGCTCAACCTCCGTTTCGGGCCACCGCTGCGCTCCGTCCCCTTCTTCGAGCTCTCGTCGTGTCGCCGCACGGGGACGGTGGAAGATTACCAAGACCGCTTCCAGGCCCTGATTCCACGCGCGGGGCGATTAGAGGAGGCGCAACTGGTGCAGCTCTTCACGGGGGGTTTGCTGCTGCCGCTCAGCCTCCAAGTGCAGCAGCAGAACCCACCTAACCTGGCGGCCGCCATGAGTCTAGCCCGGCAGTTCGAACTCATGGAACCGTACCTGTTCCCGGCCAAGGCGACCGCGCGGCCGGCTCTTCCTGCGTCCGGCTCGCGGACGGCCCCACCCCAGGCCTCAGCGCCCAAACCCACAACGGTGGCCCCAGCCATCGAAGGGCGTCCGGTGCGCCGCCTCAACCAGTCGGAACAGGAGGAACGCCGCCGTCTCGGCTTATGCTTCAACTGCGACGAGAAGTTCACCCGCGGCCACAATAAGGTATGCAAGCGCCTGTTCTTTGTGGACAGTGTTGCGGAGGAGGATGACGAAGACGACTCCGCCGAACCACCGGAGACGGAGGCCCCGGTGTTTTCACTCCATGCTGTGGCCGGCGTTCCCGTGGGCGGCTCCATCTTGCTGCGGGTGCTGCTGGGGGCTGCGACGTTCGTCGCCCTGGTGGACAACGGCTCATCCCACAATTTCATCGGGGAGGCGGCGGCGCGGCGCACGGGCCTTGATGTCCAGCCTCGCCCACGGCTCACCGCGACGGTGGCCAACGGAGAAAAGGTCGCCTGCCCGGGCGTCATTCGCCGCGCACCGCTATCCATCGAGGGCATGGCGTTCCACGTCGACTTATACGTCATGCCCCTCGCCGGATACGACATCGTTTTGGGCACGCAGTGGATGGCGCAGCTCGGGAGCCCCATTGCCTGGGACGTCACCGAGCGGGTCGTGACGTTCACCCAGAACGGCCGCCTGGTCCGCTGGTCTAGCGAGGCGTCGCACACCGAGCCCGTTCTACAGCTCGCGTCAGCAAGCGAGCCCCTCCTCGATGGGCTGCTCCACTCCTTCACCGACGTGTTCGACGAGCCCAGGGGGCTGCCACCGCCGCGGGGCCGTGCGCATCGCATCGTCCTCAAGCCGGGCGCGGCTCCCGTGGCTGTGCGTCCCTACCGATACCCGGCGGCGCACAAGGATGAGCTCGAACGGCAGTGCGCCGCCATGATCGAGCAGGGCACCGTGCGCCGTAGCGAGTCGGCGTTTTCATCCCCGGTGCTTCTCGTCAAGAAACAGGATGGCTCGTGGCGTTTCTGCGTGGACTATCGCGCGCTGAACGCCATCACCGTCAAGGATGCCTACCCGATTCCCGTTGTGGAGGAGCTCCTCGATGAACTCCATGGCGCCAAATTCTTCACCAAGCTAGATCTCCGCTCGGGGTACCACCAGGTGCGCATGCATCCAGAGGACATCCACAAGACGGCGTTTCGCACTCATGACGGCCTATATGAGTTCCTGGTGATGCCGTTTGGACTGTGCAACGCTCCGGCCACATTTCAGTCTCTGATGAATGATGTGCTCCGCCCGTTCCTCCGCCGTTTTGTGCTCGTTTTCTTTGATGATATTTTGATTTATAGTCACTCATGGGCGGACCACTTGCGACACCTGCGCGCCGTCCTCGCCGAGCTACGACAACATCGCCTCTTTCTCAAACGCTCCAAGTGTGCGTTAGGCGTCACGGCCGTCTCCTACCTCGGCCACACCATCTCCGCCGACGGCGTCGCCATGGACGCGTCCAAGGTCCAGGCGGTCCTTGCCTGGCCGGTACCTCGCTCAGCGCGTGCGGTCCGGGGCTTCCTCGGATTGGCTGGCTATTACAGGCGGTTCGTGCACAACTACGGCGGCGTGGCAGCACCACTAACGGCGCTCACCAAGAAGGAGGGATTCTCCTGGGGACCTGAGGCGGCAGCGGCGTTCGACGCTCTCAAGGCTGCGGTGACCTCCGCTCCCATCCTCGCCATGCCGGACTTCACCAAGCTATTTGTCGTTGAATGTGATGCCTCCTCTCACGGGTTTGGTGCTGTTCTTGTTCAAGAAGGGCATCCAGTGGCTTTTTTCAGCAGGCAGGTGGCTCCACGGCATCGCGCTCTGGCGGCTTACGAACGCGAGCTCATTGGGCTCGTTCACGCCGTGCGGCATTGGCGGCCGTACTTGTGGGGCCGTCGCTTCGTCGTCAAGACCGATCACTACAGCCTTAAGTACCTGTTGGATCAACGGCTCGCGACCATCCCGCAGCACCATTGGGTGGGCAAGCTGCTGGGGTTCGACTTCGAGGTCGAGTACAAGCCCGGGAAGGCCAACGCGGTGGCAGACGCGCTGTCTCGCCGCGACACGACGGAGGAGGGCACGACGCCGACCCCGGTCTGATCGCCCTGCGCAAGGAGATCGCAGGAGGCTCTCGTGGGGCGCCATGGACCCTCGTCGACGGCACCTGCTGTTGCCATTACCAGTGCCGCAGGGCGTCTGGACGGATGTCGCGCTGGACTTCGTCGAGGCGTTGCCGCGGGTGCGTGGCAAGACCGTCATTCTCACAGTGGTGGACAGGTTCAGCAAGTACGCGCACTTCATTCCGTTGGCGCATCCGTACTCCGCCGAGTCCGTCGCGCAAGCCTTCTTCGCCGACATCGTGCGTCTCCACGGCGTGCCGCAGTCGTTGGTGTCCGACCGCGACCCTGTCTTCACGTCGACATTCTGGCGCGAACTCATGCGCCTGGTGGGCACCAAGCTGCAGATGACGACGGCCTTCCACCCACAGTCCGATGGCCAGTCGGAGGCGGCAAATCGCGTCATCATCATGTACCTCCGATGTTTAACAGGCGATCGTCCTCGACAGTGGCTCCGGTGGCTTCCGTGGGCAGAGTATGTCTTCAACACGGCGTATCAATCGTCGTTAAAAGATACGCCGTTCCGCGTCGTGTATGGTCGCGACCCGCCGAGCATCCGGTCTTATGAACCTGGAGAGACTCGGGTGGCAGCAGTTGCCAAGACCATGGAGGAGCGCGACGCGTTCTTGGCGGACGTGCGCTACCGTCTGGAACAAGCTCAAGCCCTACAGAAACTCCACTACGACAAGGCACATCGACAGGTGGTCTACAACGTTGGCGACTGGGTTCTTCTCCGCCTGCGTCAGCGCGCGGCGTCGTCCCTACCTCAGGCGGTCACCGGCAAACTCAAGCAGCGTTTCTTCGGCCCCTACCGCGTCACCGAGTTGATCAACGACGTCGCCGTCCGCCTCGCTCTGCCTCCGCGCGCCCGCATACACGATGTTTTTCACGTCGGCTTACTGAAGAAGTTCCACGGTGTGCCCCCTGACGCCGCGCCCCCCTGCCCACGCTGCTACACGGCGCCGTTGTCCCTGAGCCGGAGCGGGCGGTGCGTGCGCGTCTGGCTCGCGGCGTGCAGCAGGTGCTCATTCACTGGAAGGGTCAATCGGCTGCCAATGCTACGTGGGAAGATGTGGGAGATTTCCGCGCCAAGTATCCAGGATTTCAGCTCGAGGACGAGCTGCTCCTCGAGGGGGGGAGAGATGTCATGGTCGGGCGTCGCTACATCAGACGCAGGGCGCGCGACATCAGGCGCGACGCGGAGTCCGCACGGCGTACAACAGGCGAAGCCGAAGACGAGTAGATTTCTGTTAGTAGTTCCTAAATCTAGGGGATTTGTTTCTGCAGTTTGTTTGGGCCAGTGGCCATATATAGTTGCCTGTATTAGGAGAACAGGGGATTAAGAAAGAATTATCAATCTACTCATCTCGTGTCCCTCTTAAGCCTACGGTCTGGGCAACCAGCCGGAGAAGACAAGCCTGCGGCTGGGCTATTCCCGCCGGAGAAGACAACGGACCGAGACTACGAGTTGCGTAGTCGAGGGCCAGCTACCCTAGATCATAGCGCCCTTGACAATTAGACCTTATGCAGCACGTATGCAGTGTCTTGGTGTTTGGTTGTTCTGGACAGGCAAGCCACATTTGATAAAATAGTGTTTGGCTGTTTACATTTTGTTGCATATAGTCACATTTGTTAAGTGTATATCAAGACCCATTCTATAGGTCCATATGGCCCATGAGGTTCTCTCTCTATATGGTCGTCTCCACTAATGGAGGACTTATCTGTTAGCACAGAATCCCCCTGCACAGATGAGTGATTAGCTCTCCAGCACACTCACACACTCACACTTGGTTAGAGGTAGAAGAAGATGCACAACACAGCACAGCACACTTCTGAAGTGCAGCAACTGAACTGCTTTGCTTCATGGCCTTTGCCTAGTGTATATACAAGTCTTCTACCAACTAATAGTACAGGGGTGAGTATTGAGTTGCATGCACCAACCAGTTCAACCCAAAAGCTTAAGCTGATGGGGAGAGGTGGGCAATTCACTTATATTCCAACACTCCCCCTCACGTGGAGGCTCCCTCAGGCCTTAGACGTGGAATAGGAGCGAGCAGCAATTATTTTTATTTAATTGCGCTAACCAGGATTCGAACTCGAGACCTCTGGCTTTGATACCATATTGAGTTGCTTGCACCAACCAGTTCAACTCAAAAGCTTAAGCTGATGGGGAGAGGTGGGCAATTCACTTATATTCCAACAGTGAGGTTACCCCAACTACTCCTATGTGGCTGAGATCAGCCACTACCACTAGTGGCCTATAGCCATACAACTACTTGTACAATCTAGTATATGAAGTAGTGGCCTATCACCATACGTCTACAGTCACTAGGAAAGGCAGCAGGAGCTGACCGATTGCCACTCCTTCTGCAGTCAAATGATCAAGTAGGCAGCAGATTATCTTACATTATCTTCTGTATTCTTCAAGGTCCTTAATTACAAAACTCAACAGAGCAGACTCTTTCCATTGCTGGCTTCAGCATAGTGGAGATAACAATATAGAGAGAGAGCTTCATGGGCTATATGGGCCTATAGGATGGGCCTTGATATACACTTAATAACATTCATGTTCTAGGAGGACAAGATCATTTCATTTTTTGTGTATGCATCAGCTTGTGCAAACCTTTATTGTCTAATAGGACCAAATCTGGCGTACTAGCTAATGCAGCATTGGGCCTGCTGTGAGCACAAACATGATCAAACTACACTGCACAAGCCTGGATACATGCAACCAACCAGGCATAATTTTTTGTCCTTATGCACATGGGATGTTCATCATGACAGATCTGGAGGATCATGTCTTGAAACAATCGTTTGTGATACTAATCAAGCGTGTACTGTATCACACACGCTGTTAGCGGTTACAGGTCCAAATGACATTCCTAACAAGGACTTGGGTAGTTTAGACTCACAATTTGTGGCTAGATTTATAGAAGGACAAACAGCCCTATATTTTTATGACCCTTCTTTTAGTCTTCTTGCTTGGTGTATGTGTATAAACTATTTCAGTTGCTCCCTCCTTTCTGTAATATAGGCCCTGTTCTCCTGTGAGCTTGTTTCTGAACAAAAGGCCCCGAGCTTAAACTGGGTGTAGCTAATGTGTCTTGCAGGCTTGCACGCCTACCTAAGGCACTACCGCACTACAGCTACAATCAGCGTTACCTTGCACTTTTTGCCTTCCATCCAACATGGCCCAATATCATGAAATGAAGTACTTTTAGTTCAGCTGCTTTAACATAGTGCAAAACTACACATTTTGAAACCCCTTTCAGAGTTTCAGTTGCTGTCCAATATAATGGTGTTTGCAGACATGTAGCTTTGAGATAGTATGGCCAAAGTTTGTTTTAGTTCTTTATTTTTGAAGAAAAGAACTTTGTTCAGTTCTATAAAATAAGTTCCAAAAGGTGTAGTTTTGGTATCATTTAAAACCCACTGGTGTACTCTGAAATTTAGTCTTACAGAGTTTTGTTCTGTCATTCCATCGTTGCTGCATGGTCACTTCTGAATTTTGTGACCACCTAATATTCTGCTATATGGCAACTTAAAATGACTGTGGCTTTACTCTTCTCCCTTTGCTCTCTCTTCAATTTAATACAAAAATACACAGTTCTCTTGTGTCAGAAAAAAAATGACTATGGCTTTTTATGACAACTTTATAGATGCTCTACTTTCATGTTCCTTCTCGACATCCATCTTCTACTCCAGAGCTGGAGTTACCAACTCTTCTACAGGTAACACTGCAGTAGGCTACTGTTTTATTGCATGTGGCTTGCTGCTTTATATCTCTGCTGTAGTTTCTCACATTGGTTCTCTAGTTTATCTTTACATAGCTATTCATAAACTGTAATGAAAAACAGTTGCTTAGTAATCTGTTACTGTTTTATTGTGTCATCTGAACAATAGTTAAGCTGATTAATTGTTATTAGCAGACAATATTAGATATCTATTCTTATTTTTTTTTTATCTGTTCAGTCAGCAGCAGTAATGGGAATTGGACTTCTATATGAAGGCTCAGCTCATGCTCTCACCATGAAGATACTTCTGGTAATCATGACAATAAGTCAAAAGCTTCCTTTTTTCTCTTTTGATTCTGTATCAAGTTATCCTTCTCTTTTCTTGGTTTTAACCAATGAGCAAAGAAAACATTGGTTCAACTTTTTTGGGATATTGCCATGCATACACATCATATTTTGCTTATCCTTTTGGTATACTGAAGTTCTTGCAAAATAGAAAAAACGAACGTTCTGTATCTTTAAATGTTGACTTGTCCAGTTATACTCCCTCTGAGTCACAAACAATGTTTTCAAGACGGCTGGTCGTGTCTGGACGCTGGGGGACCGTCCAGGTCATCCAGGACGATTAGTCGTCGTCCAGGACGATTAATCGACCCTGGACGAGTCCCCTGGTCGTCCCCTACATATGGGGACTGATATATAGCATATATATTATGTAGCTATATACAATACACATTATACCATATATATATACATGTTCTAGGCTCTAGAGTCTAGATAGGTCAGCTGGCCACTTACCTGGCTGCTGCAGAGCCCTTTCTTGTCTTGCTGGCTGCTGCATGTTGCACGCTGGAAGGGAGCATCTTCGTCGTGCAGTCCTCCTCCCTTGCACAGAGAGGGAGGGCAGCTGGAAGGGAGGAAGGGAGGGAGGAGAAGCTGGGAGACGGAAGGGAGGAGAGGAGAGGAGGAGGAGGAGCAGCTGGGAGACAGAAGGGAGGAGAGGAGGGCAGCAATGGAGGTGGTTGCTGCTGCTGGACGGGAGAGGAGAGGAGTGAATGTGTTGTGCTGAAATGAGTGAGGGGTAGACAACATAAACCCTAATGGGCTTGGGCCAAAATATAAGGCAGCTAGCTATGCCCAACTCTGAGATGCAGCCCATCTACTGCCTAGACCATCTCCTGACTGGACGCCAGACAACCTGGACAGACGATTAATCGCGACTGGACGACGACTAATAGGACGACCAGTTTCCTGGTCGTTCTGGCCAAGTCGGAGGCCTGGTCGAGTACCTCCAACCGTCCAGGACGATTAGTCGTGATTAATCGCGATTAATCGGACGTCTTGAAAACATTGGTCACAAATGTGACATTTTGAGGTTATCTTAAGTCAACCTTTACAAAATTTGACTACAAAATAATTTTTGCATATTGAGTTTGATATTTGGAACACATTAGATTTGCCTTTGAAATAGTTTCGTAAAATGCATACATTTTCTTTATTTTATAGAAACATTATGATAAAAAGTTGTAGTCAAAGTTTCAAACAGCCTCAAAACATCACTTGTTTGTGACGGGAGGGAGTACTACATTAATATTTTTTATAGTAGTACTATTGGTGTTATGAAACCACTGGCTAGTAAACTTGTGTGATTGTGATTGCGTGTTTAGGCTCAGATGGTGAGCTAAGGTGGGCACAAGGGATTATACTGGTTCGGGCAGAATGTCCCTAGTCTAGTCATGACGCTTCTGTGCTACCCGCTCTTTGTTGTTGTTTGCAGTAGGGGTTACAAGCGGATGAGAGAGGGAGAGGGCTCCCAAGTCAAGGTGTGTGTGTGCAGTGTTTGTGTGCTGGTGAACTGTTAAGGTCGAAGAGCCCCCCGGAAGGGTCCCAAAGCCTCCCTTCTATAGCTCAAGGGCGGAGCCTTGGGGTACGGTGAAGGAAGAAGAGAGGAAAAGAAGAAAGAGAAAACAGAAGTTTTCAGGGGAAGGAGCTCCTATGGCCTTGCCGCTCCCTCTCTGCAGCCGGGACCCATCGACCCGGTCGTCGAGGATGGGGACGGCCCCTTATGTCGCCGTGTTGCTGTCGTGGCAGCAACCGTGGTATGTCGTCTACTCGTTTATGGTGCCCCATGTCGCCACGCCGCGCGACACGGTCTGCAGCTCCCTCTATTGGCGTCGTACACAACCTCAATGGCACAGTGCCAGCTTGCCCTGTATTGTTGCGAGCGTGCGCCCTTGGATCTAGCCTGACCCGACCTCAGTTGGGCGAGAACGTGCCAACTCCTGTATGGCGGGACGACTCCGTGGTATGGACTCTACACGTGTGGGGTGGCGGTGGACGACCCGGGTCCGCCACGGGCCTAGGCATTTATTGCTCGACCTTGGCCTTCGCTCCATGCTGTCGGGCGAAACGAGAACTTCTTCAGGGGATCGGGTGATGCAGGTACCTCACACAGGTCGTCGGGCAAGGCGGAATGGGAGCCCATGTTGGCAAGGCAGGACCCACACCTCGTTTGTCAGGGAGGGCGCAGATCACGTCCCATCCCCTAGATAGGGCTGGCTCAACGCCTTTAGGGGTTGGGCGAGGCGGAACTACGCCCCAGCCGTCGGGTGGGCCAGGGCTCTCATCGAGGCTGTTGGAATATAATATAAGTGAATTGCCCACCTCTCCCCATCAGCTTAAGCTTTTAGGTTGAATTGGTCGGTGCATGCAACTCAATATGGTATCAAAGCTAGAGGTCTCGAGTTCGAATCCTGGTTAGCGCAATTAAATAAAATATAATTGTTGCTCGCTCCTATTCCACGTCTGAGGCCTAAATTCCACGTGAGGGGGAGTGTTGGAATATAAGTGAATTGCCCACCTCTCCCCATCAGCTTAAGCTTTTGGATTGAATTGGTCGGTGCATGCAACTCAATAGAGGCCTTTTAGGATGGTTTTGGGCTTCTCTTTCGAGGGCCCGGAACCAGCTTTCAGCCAAGTTCCTGAATCACCCTAACGACGCTGTTGGCTTGCTAAAGCCTTTGTTCCTGGGTATTCTAAATATTGATACCCAACAGGAGTTCCCGAGGCCTCGGGCGATCCGTATGCGGTTGTTTGGGGGTTCTTTCTGTTTGCCAGAGGGTGCGCGTGAGCGCACCCGTTGAGTGTAGCCCCCGAGTCTGTGGAGGAGTAGCTTCTCCGTAGTCTTTGTGTAGGCGTCAGGCTCTCCTGACTGTCCCGTAATACTCTGAATTATGGTCCGACGTGCGTAGCCCCTGAGCCACTGAAGAAGCTTGGGCCGGATTCTTTGGATGCGTCCACGTTCTCACGCCTCTTCGGGATTTCGAGCCCCTGAGTCCCCGCGCTCAGTAGAGGTCCGGTTTAGCGGTCATTTCGTCTTGCACTTGCCACCCCCCACGCATCCTTTAGCAGAACGCAGGGGCTGGGCTGTACCATGATTTTCCTTGTTGGGCTAATCACGACGCCTGGTGAGTTAATAGCCGGTAAGTTCAGGTGGAGCTCCGGTTCCCGTTTGCGAGGACCTGTCATGGGTTAGCTAGTTACCGACTCTAGATTCTCAATGGCCAATGCATATAGTTCCCGGATTTGTTCGACCTGTCTGACCAAGAGTTGAACATAATCCGGAAGCCCGTGGTGCTCGTGCGCTCGTGTAATGGCCGCTAGTGGACCCCTTACTCGTGGTGTACGAAAGCAGTTGTCAAATCTGTTGGCGAACCTTTGAACTTTTGGGCTGTGATGAGCCACAAATGTGCCTTGGGCTTTGCGTCCTGGCTTTCCTGTGGCCACTCCGCAACTCCTAGGGTAGGGTGCCATTTTGCATGCCCCTGAGGCATCGGCTAAGGGTTGCATGCACATATCCATCATGGGGACACAGTGATTGGGCACGATGGGCGCGTGACTCGAGGCGATTGGTCGGCTCCTTGCCTTCTCCGTCCCTATAAAACCAGGGGTTAGTTTGGATTTGGGTACGCACACTCGTTTTCATACTCGCGCTCTCGCTCCTCCCGTCTTTGCAGTCGCTGTCGTTGGGGTATCAACTTTCGCCCTTTAGTCGTTGCCGCCATCGTCGCAACTCCCGTTGCTTTCCCCTGTTTCCAGTGGAGCCGTGGAGCCGTTCGAGCGTCACTCTCCGGATCATGGAGGATCTCGTCAACCGTGGTCTCCTTCCGGTGAAAACCGCGGCGGCAGAGTCCCCAGCGCCGTCAGACGGCTACATCGTTTTATTTGTCCCCACCTATTTCTCTGCTGTCTCCTCGGTTATTACAAAATCGAGTTGCAGCATCTGAATCCCAATGGGATTCGGCATCTGGCCGCCTTCGTTGCAGTGTGCGAGGGGTATCTGGGGATCAGCCCCCATTTTGACCTGTGGTGGCACTTCTTTGCTGTCAATCTGTTGAGGGCGAAGGGGAAGGAGGGTCAGCTAGACCACCACTGGCTGATGGGGTGCGCAGGCATCCACTTCAGGAACAATCGACACTGAGTACATGCCACTCAAGCTGGTGTCGTCCAACAAGGAGTGACATCCACAGTGGTTCTACCTCAAGGACTACCCTAATGCCCCTGTTTCGGTGTACACCGGCCACGGGGTCTTTGAAGCTCTGGAGGAGCGGAAGTTTGACGTCCCATTGGACGACGAGGACAAGATCACCAACCACCTTATCGCCATCGGGATCTTGAAGGAATGTGGCCTGAAGGGGGTGGGAGTCATCGGGGCGTACCACGCGAGGGGGTTGGCGCCGCTGATGAGGCACGCGCTTCCCCTGTTACTGATGGCGCTCGATGAGTCGCAGGGACGACGCTTCCTGAGGTGGCCCCATTCAATGAAGAGGTCGGCTGTTGGATTAGAAGCGTGATGGGCAATGTGAAGGACTCGGTGAGGATCGTGATTAACACCGTCTTCCTAGTTTTTGGCCACCCCCGAAGCATCCGGAAGGTGGATGTGTTCGATTTGTAAGTCCTCCTTCCCCTATGTTCTTTTTCTTGGTTTCTTCCTAGGCGTGGCTGATTAACTCCCATGACACGTTGTATAGGGGCAGCTTGCCCTTTATGAGCACCTGGCGCCTCTGCCTGGCAGTTCCGCCGCCGGGCGGTGGGCCGCACCGCGAGTGTGTGGGAGGAGCAGACAACGTCAGCTGGGATGGGCTGGGGGGCAAAGATACGCCATCAGCCCCCAGTTCGCCCTTGAGGGTCCCTTCGGTGTTGGATGATGCGTCGAGATCCTTCCCGCCCCATCATGGGCAAGCACGTCTCCGGGGACGACGGGGATTGGTCATGCTGACACCGCATGCCTGGAGGCGGTGGACATGGAGCGCGCCATCGGCATGTACGAGGAGCTCCTAGAGTTGGAACGCCTCGGTGGTGCCTTTGGTGTGCGGGCGGGAGTGGGTCGTTTCACGCGGCCTGAGCTCCCTGAGCCTAGGGAGGGCTCGAGGTGCCCTTGCGCGGATGCGGAGCGACTAGGGCTTGGAATGCTAGGTTCTAAGCGCCCGGGGATATTGAGGTGAGTCGTGGTCGTACTCTTTTGTTTTCGTTGCCCCGTCGGAGCCTGGTACTTACCCTTACCTCTTCTGTAACGTGGGCCTACGTTTGGACATTCTGGTGTTGGCACCCCAGAAAAGGCTCGCTGTTCGGCGGCCGTTGGCCAGTACCGTGGCAGGTGGGGGCACTGAGGCCTCCATGACTCTTGTGATAGGTGTGCTGGTGGTGCTCATGCTGATTGCGGAGCAGTCGATGGTTGTTACGGCCTTGGCGGCCGCGACATAGTCCGAGCTGCAGTCAGCGCGGGCGTGTGCGCCCTTGGCGGAGCGGCCAGAGGGAAGGCAGACAAAGGAGGTTTCGCCCGTGGTGCGCTCATCGGGCGGAGTGGACCCTGTGGCCGCTAAGGGAAGTGGAGGCGCCCGTGGTTTGGCGGACGGAGTAGGGCGCGTTGGCGGTGTCTCTGGAGGCTGAGGTGGCGGGAAGGTCGCTTGCGTCGTCGTCGTTGGTCTTGCTAGCCATCGTTGAGGGTTGAGGCATAGCGCCACGTAGGGTTATCGCCGAGCTGCCGACTGGTAATGACGATCAGGTGCCCTAGCCCCTGGAGGCATGGTTGGGCCCCGCATGGATCTAGGGTATTTGCAGAGCCCGTGGGCTCCGCCATTCGTCCTCGACGATCCTGCGGAGGAGGTGGACTGATGCAACTTCTAGGCCACCGTCAGGGGTGTCATGTTCGGTTTGGGTGGTTCGCCGCTCGCTGAGCAACACGGCCCCCACTTATAAGATGTGATGAGTTTGCTGTTTCGTTCTCCGTGTCGCCATCCCGATGCTCTTGACTTGGACCTTCTTTTCATGCCTTGATGGCCATGAGCCAAGGGAAGTCCCAGTTCATCCACTGGCTCATGGCGGCTTGGGATCACCAGACTGTGGAGCTAACCCATGCTCGCAGGGACGCTGACAAGGCAGAACAGACTGCCTCGTACTATCTGGACCAGCTGTTGGAAGATGGTGAAGAGATCAAGGCACTGAAGGAGTGCAGCGAGCTCTGTCGGAGGGACAACGAGGCGCGCGAGCGGGCCCATGAGCTTCTGTCCTTTGCCGTGGACAGTGAGTCAAAGTTGGCGGCGGAGACTAAGCTCACAGCCGTTGAGGTGCAAGCACATTAGGATGTCGCGACGATTGTGTGCCTGCACCAAGGGGGATGATCTGCGTCAAATCGTTGATCAGATTCGTTCGGAACGCGCCACGGCTCGTCGCGAGCATGACTGGGCTAGTTAGGAGCGCAAAGCTGCCTAGCAGCGGGCTGCTTCCCTCCAGGGCGAGTTGGAAGAGGAGCGAAGCTGGAAGCAGGATTCCTGTGCTTGGGATGGTGGCATCGGAGTGGGGCCGCAGCGTGGGTTTTGGGGTGCGACTTTTTGCCGTTGATACGGCATCCGACGCCATCCTCGGTCCCCACACACTATTGTATTGGCTGGAACTGTGTGCTTCGGTTTCCTATTGCCAAGCCTCCAACCACTTCCGCCTTAGGTTGGGAGGGCCTAGCTTGTCTTCCCTTCTCACGCCCTCGTGGAACGTGGGAGGGTTCTCACCTAGGACGCGCTTGCGGCTTGCCCTTTTTGGGGATCGACGTGTTCGTGTTCCGCCTTGGGGTGGTTGCAGGATCGAAGGTGGCCTCGCCGCCGGCCGCTAGGATCTAAGGGGGGGGGGGTCGGTCGCGGATGGAGGCCACGAGGTGCTCTGCCATCCTGTCGAGCTTGCTGCTCGTGGGGTGTGGAGACGCGAACCGCACCATAGGGCGTCCTACGTGGTTCGTATTTTCACGCGAGCTGAACGGGGGCATCGCCCAGGTGAGGTTTTCTGGCGAACGACACAATGCTAACCTGCCCGACACTGTTGCGAGCTTGCGCCCTTGGATGTAGCCTGACGCAACCTCGGTTTGCGCGAGAACGTGCCAACTCCCGTACTGCGGGATGATGCCGTGGTACGGACCCTCCACGTGTGGGGTGGTGGTGGACATCGGGTTCACCATGGGCCTGGGCATTTATTGCACGACACTGGGCTTCGCTCCTAGCCGTCGGGCGAAATGAGAATCCCTTCAGGGGATCGGGCGAGGCGGGGACCTCACACAAGTCGTCGGGTGAGGAGTGGGAGCCCATGGTGTCGGCAAGGCGGGACCCGCACCCTGTTTGTTAGGGAGGGCACGGATCACGTCCCATCCCTTAGACATGGCTGGCTCGATGCCTTCAGGGGTCGGGCGAGGCGGAACCTACGCCCTAGCCGTTGGGCGGGCCGGGGTTCTCACCGAGGCCTTTTAGGACGTCTTGGGCTTCTCTTTCGAGGGCCCAAAGCCATGTTTTGGCCATGTTCATGAATCGCCCTAACGACGCCGTTGGCCTGCTAAGGCCTTTCTTCCTGGGCATCCCAAATATTGATACCCGACATGTACTGTCTTTTTTTTTTCATCTAGATCTTGTGAGATATCTAGGCTACCCCAACTTGCTTGGAAGCTGGGTTTTGGGATTAAATACCTATTGTTGTATCTTTAGGGTGAGATTGGCCGAAGAAGTGGAGGTGACAACGTGCTAGAAAGGGAAGGGTATGCCGTTGCTGCCGGTTCTGCATTAGGATTTGTTGCCTTGGGTGAGTTCCATTTTATGACAAATATTCCTATTGCGTTTTTGAAGTAACATGCTTGCAGAAAAGTAACAAACAGCTTTTCATAGGTCATGGCAATTGTGCATTTGAATTCATGGATACTTTCCTAGATCGACTTTTTGAATATATTGGCAGTAAAGAAGTCTACCATGTAAGTTTTGTTTCATAGCCTTATGTGCTTCATAAATATAATGTTTCTGTTTCTCTCTTAGGATGTGGAGTCATTAAGGATACACTACTCCTGTACTTTGATTTTTCAGAATATGCCACTTTATGTCTTGTTTCATTGATATTATTAAAATTCTACTTTGAGCAGTGGCAAATCATGTAGGCCCCGTTAGGATATTTGTTTCTTGATTTCATGGTAAGTATACCACCTTTAGGATATTTGGTTCTTGATTTCATGATAATTATTTTATTCACAGTTATCATTGGTCCTACAATAGTGATAACATTGTTGCGCAGCTATTAAAATGATGAATCTATGGATCCAAATATTTAATTTAACTAATTGAGATCAGGATCTGAAATGTGATACATAAGATGGAGCAAAAGAAACTATTTAGTAACCTCATCATACCTTACACTAAATCCAAACTAAAGTAGGTACCAGTGAACATGTTGCACTTCTAAGTGGTCTTGGATGGAATGACCTTGTATTAAATAGTCAAGGTGAATATGCTATACAGCTACACTGAACAAGATGCCCCTCAAAGATTGGTTCGAAAGATGCCAGTTTGCAATCTAGGGCAGTTGAGTCGTGTGTGATAGCTACGTGCTAGAAGTTTGAGTCTGTGTAATTGCCTCACTCATATTTGGTCCCCGTATGAGTGGGGATCCTGTTGAGGATCGCCCTTTCTCTTTAATACAATGAAACACACCTCTCCTGTGTGTGTGTGTGTGTTTGTGTGTGTTTTTTAAAATAATAATTGATTTAGCAGCAAGCTGGTAGATATTGGTGATATGTATCCAGTTTGGTAGATATTTGCAGCAAGCGTTTTCTTCCATAGAGATTGTATCCATTTTGGTGATGGAAGGTGGATAGTGAGCTTCAGTAAGATCTTTACTAAGCTAGGCCTTTAAATGAGTAAGGGTCCCTTTGGTTGGGCTTTTGAACCTGCTTTTGCTTTTGTAAAAGCCAAAAGCCAACCAAAGGGCCCAAAAGCCACAAGTGCTTTTGCCCAAAAGCAGCTTTTCTCGTAGTACAAATCCAAAAGCACCTCACCCCCTGCTTTCACTGACTTTTGGGATCCGTTCAGTTTTTTTTCCAAAAGCCACAAGTGACCAACCAAATGACTTTTGGATTTCTCAAAACCCACATCCCACAGCAGCTTTTCAAAAGCTCGAAGCTCACAGTAGCTTTTCCAAAAGTCACAGCCCAACCAAACACACCCTAAGTGACTAACCCCTCTTCACAACAGCACTGAAAGAATGGCTGCTTTGGGGGAGTTATCTTTCCCTCTAACCTCTAACTCGAAATCCGACGACGGAAGCTCGGGACGGAGCCGTATGATGCGGCCTATCCCCCTTTCAAAACCGTTTGTCTCTTGTTTGTCTCGGCGAATCCCCGGTGTCTGTTTGGTTGACTGCATGAGGGCCAACTTGCACTTTTGGGTGTGTACAGAGAACGGACAGATGCAAAATGAAAATCATATGGCACCCAGTATGGTGCGTGTGCTGGACATTCTGGCCATTCTTTTTCTTGAGCAATGCAGGAGAGCCATGTGTCATTTCATTTTAAGAAGAAAAAGTACATAAAGGGGCGTGTGTGTGTGAGTGTGGGGGGGTTAAAACGTCCTAGTACAGACAGCCCCTACCAAAAAGGAAAGAGTCAAGTCATTAATGATCTACGACGAGCGACCTAGCCAAAAGCCTATGCAACGGATGGCCCTGCCAAGCACCATAGGGCAGCCTCATTGGCAACCGAATGAAGCAGCACCTCTACGTTAGGCCTAGCACTCTCAAACACAAGCATTTTGGTGCTTCCATATTTCCCAAGCCGCTAGGATAATAAGGGTATTATAAGGCCTTTGCGCTCAACTCTGGGAACACCCATATAGTACAACACCACCAGCTGGAGAAACGATTGTTCATTCCCTGAGGAGCCAAAGCTAGCAGGTTCAGTCTCTCCAAAATTAAGGCCAAGCTGGCCGAGCAAACACACAAGAGACCCGGATGTTTTGGATATTTTCCTCCGCCTAATCAAAAGCGGACACACTGCCGGATGAGGAAGCCCGCGCTTAGCTAGACGATCAGCTGTCCAGCACCTGTTCTTGATAGCCAACCAAATGAAGAATTTATGATGCAGTGGTGCCCAACTTCTCTAGATGCGCTTCCAAGGTGCAAACCTAATGCTCCAATGAAGAAAGCATTCTACGCTGACTTGCTGCTATATGGCTCCAAATTGGTTAGCTTCCACCTATGCTGATCAGGGATCTCTGGTTGTAAAACCAAGCCTACCAGATCCCAGATGTATAAATATTCTCTGAGCACTTGCACAGATAAAGCCCCTCTAATATCTGCAACCCATTGCCTATTATCCAAGGCTTGAGCTACTGTACGTTGTTTCACTGCTTGTTTGGGGATCAGCTTACATAAATTCGGTGCTAGTTCAGATAAAGTCCTGCCTTGCAACCATCTATCCAACTAGAACTTGGTTGATTCTCCATTGCCAACTATGGTTTCTACTGCAACATTGAGAGGGCCCTAGCCTTTCCTGGCATTTGGATTGGCAAACCTGTGAAGAACGTGATGTATCTGTTTTTTGCGCCCAAAGCCACTTGATGCGGAGCGCCCAGCCTAGAGCTTCAAGGTTATGAATTCCAAGACCACCATACGTAGGGGACGCTGGACATGCTCCCAAGACAGGAGACAATTTCCACCATTGCTTTCTCCCTACCCTGCAAAAGAACCCCCTGTGCCGTCTATCAATTGGCTTGATCACCCATTTAGGTAAATCCATATTGATCATAAGATAGATGGGAATTGCTGTTAAGACCACTTTAACCATGATCAAACAACCAGACTTGTAACTTCAAGATTTATTCTGATGGAGGGAAATTTGATGGTGCTATAGAGATTTTTTGTGGGAATGTGTGCTAAACTGTCTATCTCATTATTGGGCCCAACCCTAGAAGGGTGGCTGTATAACAGAGTCATACAAGGGCCTCATGGGCCTACTTATACTCACACTCTAACACCCCCCGTAGTCTTAACTACCGTCGCAGCGGAGTTAACAGACTGGACACGAAAACACGGGATACCCTTGGTGAAGATGTCGGCGAACTGGGAGGTAGTCGCGACGTGGAGGACTCGAACATCGCCGATGGCGACGCGATCGCGGACGAAATGCAGATCGATCTCCACATGCTTGGTCTTCTGGTGCTGGACCGGGTTGGTGGAGAGGTACACCGCACTGACGTTGTCGCAGTAGACCAGTGCGCTCTGGGAGAGAGGGCTGTGAAGCTCGGCGAGGAGCTGCCGGAGCCAGGAAGCCTCAGCCACGCCGTTAGCGATAGCGCGGTACTCCGCCTCGGCACTGGAGCGGGAGACGACCGGCTGGCGCTTGGACAACTAGGACACCAGGTTGCCGCCTAGGAAGACGGCGTAGCCGGAGGTAGAGCGGCGAGTGTCCGGACACCCGGCCCTGTCGGCGTCAGTGTAGACGACGAGCTCGGTGGAGGACGACCGTCGGTGAAGGAGACTGAAGTCTACAGTGCCGCGGAGGTAGCAAAGGATCCGCTTGAGAGTGGTGAGTTGTGGCTCCTGGGGATCATGCATATGGAGACATATCTGCTGAACTGCATAGGTGATGTCCGGCCGGGTGAAGGTGAGATATTGAAGTGCACCGGCAAGACTCCGATAGGCAGTGGGATCTGTCACTGGTGTACCCTCTTCCTCTGATAGCTTGCCCTGTGTGTCAACTGGAGTGGAGCAGAGCTTGCAGTGAGTCATCCCAGCTCGCTTCAGGATATCAAGAGTGTACTGCCGCTGGTGAAGAAGTAATCTGGCAGAATGAGGCTCAACAGTGACCCCGAGGAAGTGGTGGAGCGGACCCAGATCATTCATAGCAAACTCCTGCTGAAGAGAGGCGATGATCCGCCGAAGGAGTGAGTCACTGGTGGCTGTGAGGACAATGTCATCAACATAGTGCAGCAGGTATGCAGTCTCAGGCTCTCAGCGCCATGGTGATTGAGGTGACAGATGAACAGAGAAGTGTCTGACTTGGCCTCCACAAACCCCAGAGTCAGTAGAAAGGTAGCAAACTGATGGTTCCGCACCCGGGGGGCCTGCTTGAGGCCGTAGAGAGACTTGTTGAGCCGACACACCATGTTGGGACGAGAAGAGTCAACAAACCCCGCCGGCTGGCTGTATTAGACTGTCTCAGTGAGAATGCCTTGGAGGAAGGCATTCTTGACGTCCAGCTGATGCACGGGCCACCCGCGCGTGAGAGCCAGCGAGAGGACCGTGCGGACGGTGGCAGGCTTCACCACCTGGCTGAAGGTCTCGTCGTAGTCAACACCGGGGCGCTGAGTAAAGCCCCGGAGAACCCAACGAGCCTTGTACCGCTCAAGAGTGCCGTCAGCCCGGCGCTTGTGGGTCCAGATCCACTTGCCGGTGACGATGTTGGAGCCCGGCGGACGAGGGATCAGATCCCAGGTCTGGTTGGCGAGGAGGGCCGTGTACTCCTCTTCCATCGCGCGGCGCCAGTGAGGGTCCAGCAAGGCCTCGCGGACGGAAGAGGGTACCGGGGAGACCTGCGAGTCCCCGGGCATCGTCGCAAGAGCCCGGGGCTGCAAGGTACCAGCCGTGTGTCGCGTCACCATCGGGTGAACATGACGCGGGTGTCGGTGAAGAAGCGGAGGGTGGTACACTGGCGTCGCGACCCGGGTAGCTAGGGGCCTCGGCGGCGGGGTCGGTGTCGCCGGTGGGGAAGACGTCGCCGGTGGCGTAGGTGACCCCGGCGAAGAGGGGGCCACCGGCGTCGACGGAGGCAGCGGCGCCAGCCGGGCACGTCATTGGTAGACGCGCACCGGCCGGGCGAAGCGTGCCGGTGGGGTCAGAGTCCCTGGTCCGAGTCCCACGATGGGGGCACGTCACTGGTAGACGCGCACCGGCTGGGCGAAGCGTGCCGGCAAGGCCGGAGTCGGAGGCGCCGTCCCGGGACCTGTGTCGTGCGCAGGGGCCGGGCCGGAAGGTGACCCCTCGGGACCCGGGCAGGGTAGAGGCCCCGGGGTGTCACGGACGATCGGCGGCGGAACAGAACCTGCAGGAAACACCGGCAAAGGTGGCTTGACCACCGGGTCAGTGGGAAACACAGAGGAGAGGTCAAGCTCCAAGGTGGAAGCGGGAGTGGTGGTGGAAAAGGGGAAGACAGACTTATCGAACACCACATGACGAGAGATGAGGACTCGACGAGAGGTAAGGTCGTAGCACCGGTACCCCTTGTGATCCGGGGAGTACCCAAGGAAGACACAAAGAGTTGAATGGGGAGCCAGCTTGTGAGGAGCGGTGGTAGTGGTGTTCGGGTAACACGCACACCCAAAGACTCGAACGTGATCGTAGTGAGGAGGGGTACCGAAGAGAGCGTGGTGTGGCATGGGAGCTGGGCAGGCAGCGGAAGGAAGGCGGTTAAGGAGGTAAGTGGAGGTGTGCAAGCTCTCGGCCCAGAAGCGAGTAGGAAGTGAGGCCTGAAGCAGCAGAGTGCGCACGGTGTTGTTGGTGGTGCGTATCATGCGCTCAGCCTTGCCGTTTTGAGAGGAGGTATACGAGCAAGACATGCGCAACTAGACACCGTGAGAGAGAAAGAAGGCGTGGGAGGTGGAGTTATCGAACTCCCGACCATTGTCACACTGGACAGCCTTGACGGTGAGGTCGAACTGTGTGGACACCCAAGCGAAAACGTGGATAAGCGCGGGGAAAGCATCAGACTTCGCACGTAAAGGAAAAGTCCAGGAATAATGTGAATAATCATGCACCACCACAAGATAGTACTTGTATCCAGAACTACTGATGACAGGAGATGTCCATAAGTCACGATGTATAAGGTCAAAAATGCGGGCCGCATGAGAAGAACTATGAAAAGGAAGACGAACATGACGACCCAATTGGCACGCATGACACAAATGCTCATCGTGAGCCCGAGTACATCGAATATCGGAACTACGACTAAGCTGCATTAGGGCATCATGTCCAGGATGGTCGAGACGCCGGTGCCAAGTAGTGGAGGTAGTGGTGGCGAAGGCAGCTGACAAAACTGGCGAAGGAGGCAAGGCAGATGCCGGAAAGCGAAGAGTGTAAAGGGGCCCCGTGCTGTCACATCGGAGCAGAGGACGCTGGGAAGCCAAATCATTCATAGTAAGACCAGAAGAGTCAAACTCCACAGAACAAGAATTGTCAGCTGTAAAAAGACGAATTGAAAGAAGGTTGTGAACCATAGAAGGAGCAACAAGAACGTCAGGAAGATGAAAGGAACCATGGGGGCCGGTGGCACCCACAGGACAGGAAGACAATACCCATTTGCGACCATAATGGACGAAGGGAGAGAGGAAGATGGAGGGTGAATAGAAGAAAGTATACCGGAGTTAGGAGTGGTGTGGTAAGTAGCCCCAGAGTCGGCGATCCACTCCGACCCAACTGGAGGTGTCAGGGCCATGGTGCTGAAGGAGTGGGCCAAGGCCGCCTGATCCCAGCCGGTAGGCCCGGGCCACGTGGACGCAGGTGGTGCCATCCACGGGGTCACAGAGGGAAACCCCGAGGAAGCACCAGCGAGCATGGCCGGCGACGGCCGTGGCTCACCATCGGGAGCCTGGAACGGCCACATGGAGATGCGCCCTGACCATGGGTGTGGAAGGATGGCCAGGGTGCACCCCATGGGGGCGGCGGCGTCGTGTTGCCCCCACGACCTCCTCCACGTCCCCCGCCACGGCGACGGTGGCCGCCACGGCCCTCCCAGACCCGCGCGGCCCGGGGGGAAGAGGACCAAGAACTGACGACTGTGGTGGCGGGGCAGGACGGGGCGGAGGAGTGGCAGCGGAGCAGTCGAGGACGAGGACCCCGGGGCAAAGGTGGACCCAGGCTGGAGGCCCTGAGTAAGCTCCTCCATGGCAAGGTCGTCACGGACCTGCATGAAGGTGGGGAAGGGCCGCTGCCGGGTGATCCACGTTCGGAGGTAGGAGTAGCGGTCACAGAGCCCGCGAAGGACGTTGAGGACCAAGATACGGTCCTCCACGGGCTAGCCGAGGTCGTCGAGAGAGTTCGCCATGCCCTTTATCCGGCGGCAGAACTCGCTGACGGAGAGGTCGCCCTGGACGAAGGTGCGGAAGCTCGCGTCGAGTCGCAGTGCTCGGGCCTCGGCGTTGCCCAGGAACTGGCCCTCAAGCGCCAGCCAGGCCCCGCGAGCGTGCGGAGTGTTGCAGACGAGGTCGTGGAGGTCGAGGGATCGTCCCGAGGATCCAAGAGAGGACGATGCTGTCGAGACGCAGCCACGCGGGGGTCTGGACCACGACCGAGGCGTCGACGAGGACGTGGTCGTCGAGGGCGTAGCCGCGGAGGGTGAGGAGGACCAGATCCCGCCATCGGGCGTAGGAGGGCGACTCCGGCTCGAGGACGACCGGAACGCGGAGGCACGCGGGGGTCTGGACCACGACCGAGGCGTCGACGAGGACGTGGTCGTCGAGGGCGTAGCCGCGGAGCGTGAGGAGGACCAGATCCCGCCATCGGGCGTAGGAGGGCGACTCCGGCTCGAGGACGACCGGAACGCGGAGGCGGATGTTCTGGACACCCCCGGCCTGGTAGTGGAGCTGCGTCACGAGAGGATCAGCCGGATCGTGCCAGAGGACCGCGGTGTGAGCCAGGCGGGGATCGGCCGAGCCAGAGGAGGCCCCGACCTCGGGTGAGGCAGGGAGGACGAGGAGCTGCTCCGCTTCGGCGATCTGGCGGGCCAAGGCATTGGCCGCATCGCGCTCGCGCTCCCAGGCGATGGTGGCCTCATGTACACGGACCAAGCCCTCCTTTGCAGCGGCCCGGGCAGTGATGAGGGCGGCGGCGAGGTCGGAGTTGGGCCCCGCTGCGTGGATGTGGGAAGCCGATGGCGGAGGCGGGGCGGGGAAACGCAGGGTGGGTTGTTGGCGACGGGAGGAGTTGGCGGCCGGCCATGGTGGACGGCAGCGGCGGCGCGCCGGCCAGGGGCCGGCGGCGTCGCCAACAACAACCCCAGGGAGAAAACCTAAGCTGATACCATGCTAAACTGTCTATTGGGCCCAACCCTAGAAGGGTGGCTGGCCTCATGTATAACAGAGTCATACAAGGGCCTCATGGGCCTACTCATACTCACACTCTAACAATGTGTACCCCCTCCATCGAGCCCTCTTCTCTGGGACGCTGCTCGTTCTCCATGTACTGCGATCTCCATTAACTCCAGCGATCTTGGTGGCCTCTGGCTAGGGATGCTGGGTAGGTTGTGGTCCCACTTGGTGGTGGGTGGGACGGCGAGGAGTTAGGGGTGCTGCCTGCCGCAGTGGTGGGGGACAGCTGTTGGGCAGGGATGGAGGCAGGGATGTCATGCTCGGAGTGCTTAGCGATGGTCGTGGTGGAGGCTTGAGACCGGGATCCATGAGGAGGGGGGAGATGGAGGAGGTAAGCTTGTGGGGGATGGGATGTCAGGATGAGAAGGTTATCGCATGATGGCTCATATAGCAGCAAATCGGCCTATGCTGCCTTTTTTGTTGGATCCATCAAGTTTGGTTCTTGGAGAAGGATCTGGAAAACCTGGGCTCCTCCCCGCTGCAGGTTTTTCATCTGGTTGGTGTTCCACAACCGGGTTTGGACAGCTGATCGTTTAGCAAAGAGGAACCTTCCCCATCCTGAGGCTTGTCCATTTTGTGATCAAGAAGAAGAAACAATAAATCATTTGTTAGTGGGCTGCGTTTTTGCTCGACAAGTCTGGTTTCTGGTTTTCCAACACTTGGGGCTCCTGCAGTTGGCTCCACAACCTACGGTGACTCGTTTCTCTGGGTGGTGGAAGAAAACAACTTCTGATGTCCCCAAGGAAGCACGTAAAGGCCTCAATTCCTTGATTATTTTGGTCGCCTGGGAGATCTGGAAGCACCGTAATACTTGTGTCTTCGACAACATGAGGCCAAATGTTCAGGAAGTCCTTAGGGCCATTAGCTCGGAGGGAGGGATTTGGTGCTCAGCGGGGGCATCCAAACTCCAGGAGCTGGTCCTTAGGTTGCCTTCTGAGGCATAGGGTCTAGAGGTTATGGTCGTGTTTTGGCCTCTGAGTGGCGATTCTGTTTTCAGTTGTACTTTGTGTGGGGGTGTGTGAGTTGTGGGGTATGAGTGTGTTGTTTGGGTCTCTGTGACCTTTGTATGGGTCTCTATGACCTTTGTACCTTTTTTTCTTCCTTAATGAAATGACGCGCAGTTCTCCTGCGCTGTTCGAGAAAAAAACAGTAGCATTGCTTGAATTTTCCCACCACACATCAAAAAACAACTCTGAAGGCTGTGGACATAATTGTTGGATCCCAAAGTGTTGGAGCAAGTATAACCAAAACTGCCGAGCGAAGACACAAGAAACCAGCAGATGGTTAACAGTTTCCTCCTCTTGATCACAGAGGGGGCACTGTGCCGGATGTGGCAGCCCCTGCCTTGCAAGCCGATCAGCCGTCCAACACCTATCATGTGCCGATGTGTGACCAGCCACATGAAGAAACGACACTTGGGTGGAGCCCAAGATTTCCAGATTCTCTCATATGGGCCAAAAAGAGTGGCTTCTATGAAAAAACTCTCATAAGCTGACTTGGCCGAATACTGACCACTAGAAGAAAGACGCCAAATGTAAGCGTCTTCAACCTCCGGCTTCAGCTGAAAATCATAAAGGAGATCCCAGAGATTGAGAAACTCGTCCGTTACTTCCACTGTCATAGTACCTTGGATATCCAGAACCCAAGCATGATCAGTAAGAGCTTCTTTAACTGTGCGTTTATTTACTATCCTTTTTGGTATTCCAGCTAGAAGATCGAGGGGCTAGGTCAGCAATTAATTGTCCATTCAGCCATTTATCAGCCCAGAAAAGAGTGTTTGCCCCATTGCCAACCTCAGAGACAACTGCTAATCTGAAAAAGGCTTGGACCTGTCCAGGCACCTGGAAAGGAAAGTTCGCCCAGGGCCTATAGGGTTCCGTTTTCTGAAGCCAAACCCAGCGTATCTGCAGCGCCCATCCAAGATATTTCAGGTCTGAGATCCTAACCTGGTGGTGTATGTGCTGGAACTGGAATTGAGCATCTCTTCTTAGTGCAGGCACCATGGATGCATTGCATTTACCAGTCCCACTCGTAAGTCTCCTGTGCAGGTTTATCCACCATTCCACCCATATCGACAACTGAACGTCTCCACAGTTCCTTGCATTCGCCCATTTAGCCCACCAAACACACTTCTTTTCACTTCATTGCAGCCACTGATCCAGGATCCATGATACAGCTCTGCAGAAGGCAATCAAACACACCCTGAGTCGATATCAGTGTTTAATGTTTCTTTCTGTCTTTCCCTAACGTATTTACTGCCTCCCTGGATAACACGATAGTCAGAACATCTTCTACATGCTCCATGATGCTAGCTGGAAACCAGACAATGCAGACTGATTTCTCACTTATTTTATTCAGGGAGTCAATAGTTAACATGCTATTCGAAGAGTAATCAACGTCATGATTCTTTATTTAGGTTGATCAGTGTCATGATTCTTTACCTGCAATTTGTTATTTAGGTTTATCAGGTCATGATTCCTTACCTTTAATTCTGTTTTAAATGTTGATAATGTTCTCAGGAAAAGTACCTAAATGCAACAACTGCCGATGATCAAAGTTGCAACCCTGGACAGGTCATTTTTTTTTACTTTACTCAGTGATTTACAAAGTTCCATAAGCAGCTGTATATTTTGAATATGTTTCTCTATCTTGTCTTTTTGAACAGATGATGGATGGAACACAAATAAATGTTGATGTTACTGCACCTGGAGCAATAATTGCTCTAACCTTGATATTTTTGAAAGTATGTTTTCTTAGTCACTTGGAATCTCTTCATACCTTTAGTTTTTTTGTGCAAGCAACACCTGATTTCTGTATTATTATGGCTGATATTACAGGCCGAGTCTGAGGAGATTGCAGCTAGACTCAATATCCCCAATACTTACTTTGATTTGCAGTATGTGAGGCCTGATTTTGTTATGCTTCGCATTATAGCCAGGAATTTAATATTGTGGAGCAGGTAATCTTGTGATTTCTACCTGAAGTCCTTGTGCGGCTTGATGACAGTAGCATGAAATGAGACTAAATAATTATGCCATTTTTTAGAATACAACCTACCAAAGGATGGGTTGATTCTCAAATTCCTGAAACAGTCAAGTCTGGTGTTTCCAACATGAGTGAAGGGACCATTGACAGTGATGAATTGGATGCTGAAGCTCTTTTTCAAGCTTATGTTAACATAGTGACTGGAGCATGTATTGCACTTGGTGAGTCTATTGTTTTTTGTGGTAGCTCTGACATGAGTCACTAACTGTTCGTGCTTCATTCATAATTGTAATATTAGTTTGGTTTGGTCTTTATATTGATATCAAACAACCAACAGTAGTCATTATTAAGTGGTTCTCTTGGGCTAGGCCTGCTAGTTATATGCTGGCTGGACAATTCTGTTATGCTGTTCTATTACTACAGATCTCCTTTGTTTTCTTTTCAGCATGGTTTACTAGAGATCTGATTGGTTGCAACATAACCTAAGTCAGCGTAAACATATGCAACGTCTTGGTGTTTGGTTGTTCTACATAGGCAAGCCGTATTTGGTAAAATTGTGTTTGGTTGTTTACATTTTGTTGCATGTAGTCACATCCACGTTCTAGTTGAGGTCTCATGTTTCTAGTAGAATTATGGGGGATGAGAATATTTGATTTTTGTGTGTGCATCGGTTTGTGCAAACCTGCATTGTCTAATACGACCAAATCCGACGTAGCTAATGCAGGTCTTCTTTGAGCAGACTCATTTTATGTTCTTGGAAACTGTTGATGCTTATTTTCTCTCACTGACCATTTGGCGTAACCAAGTACTCATGAACTTGAATTCATTAGTGTGTTGCTGAACCCATATTTGGTGAACCTGTAGAAGCCACACTTGTTATTCTCGTGGACGTATAAGACTCCATGTTTTCTGCCCTTTTACAAGCATAGCCAATTTGCAGGACTCAAGTATGCTGGCAGCAGAAATGGTGATGCCCAAGAGCTACTCTACGCTTACACTGTCCATTTTCTAAATGAGGTATGTGCATCCAGTTCAACTGTTACTGTAATGGTATATCGGTAATATAATTGCTGATTTTTATGCAGATTAAGCACATACCTGTTGAAACATCAAATATACTACCAAAGGGATTACTACAATACGTTGACCGTGGAACTCTTGAACTCTGCTTGCATCTTATTGTTCTATCTCTCTCTCTGGTGAGAAAGTGTTCATGTTTCTTTACATAGAATTGTTCCATAGTTTGGCCTCATAATGGGCTGGGTTCTCAAGTGGGTATTACATTGGATGAGTGAGACTAGGTTTATATTATATTTTCAACGGATTTGATTGAGTTGCGTGTAATAAAAAATTGGCTTTGAATGGGATGAACCCATTGTTTGGTGTTGGGTTTTCTATATATACTATGTAGCTACATGTCTATTGGTATGAAATAGGTTGAGTGTACTAGATGCTTTAGCTAGTGTAGGTTAATTTGTTGTGGGACTCACATGTTCAACTACATGTGCTAATTGGTATGATGTAGCTTTTTATTACATTAAAATTATTTACAACAAAATTTTGGTCAATTCACTAAAAATTTTCAGGTGTGAACTATGAGCTTGTAGCTTTAGCGTCCGACTTTTGATGGGGCTCATATGTTGACCTTGTCATGTAAATTGGCAGAGTAGTTTCATGTCACTTTGAATCATTTTCAACAAATTTCAGTCAATTTGCTAAAATTTTAAGGGATGAACATGAACCTTAGTTCCATGGTCTGGCTTTTGATGTGGGGCCACATGCAGATCTTGTAGCGCTAATTAGCACAAAATAGACCTAAGCATTTCTCGAGCCGGATCGAAAAAAATTCCATAACTCAGGCCAGACTGAAGACGATATTTTTTTTCGGGTTTGCATTTCACTGTCCCTGTCCACTAATAGCCGCAAGTTGAGCCAAGAGTGGTGGGCTTGGGCTTGGCCAAAAATGCTCGTCTAGTGCAAAGTAACTTCATTCTACATTTTTGTTTGATCATGCAGCACGAAGTAGCTCCCTAGCAAATTTCAGTCAATTTTTGATAAAATTTTAATTTGTGAACACAAGGTTTTAGTTCCAGGTCCAGCTTTTGATGTGAGTCCGCATGTTTTATTCAAACTCATACATTTTATGCAAACACATGGGGGTTGTAGTAGTGAACCCATGGGTTATACTAGGTGGGTTGGAACATTAAAATTTTGGGGGCTCGTTTAGCTGCACCGGTATCCACCTCAATCCACATGTATTGAGATGGATTGGGGCCTTGTTTGGATACCCTCGTGTCCATCTCATTCCACGTGTGTTGAGATGGATTGAAATGGAACTTAAACTAACTTACACTCCAATCCATCTCAACATATGTGGATTGAAGTGAATACACAAGTATCCAAACAAGCCATGGGGTAGTGGAAAATTAACCATCTCAATACACGTGGATTGACAGGCCTTGTTTACTTCCAAATAATTTTGCAAAATAGGAACAATAGCACTTTCGTTTGTATTTGACAAATATTGTCCAATCATGGACTAACTAGGCTCAAAAGATTCATCTCGCAAATTACACGTAAACTGTGTAATTAGTTATTTCTTTTATCTATATTTAGTGCTTCATGCATGTGCCGCAAGATTCAATGTGATGGGGAATGTGGAAAATTTTACAAAATATTTTGGGAACTAAACAAGGCTTGAGGTGGATACGAGTGCAACCAAACAAATCCTGGGATGGACAAAATAGTTAATTTGCTATTGGTTGGGTTGGGTAAGGGGTGAGTTTTAACCCATTTAGCTGGGCTATCCATAGTACTCATTACAGATGCTGTTTGTACACATTCGTTAAGTCTTATGGATTTATACCATTTTCATTGTCCTAATAAACAGCTGCACCTATGCGTTTTGATTTCTTGTCATTTTCCTTTGTTAAGGTAATGGCAGGATCTGGAAATTTGCAGACTTTCCGCTTACTGCGTTATCTTAGAGGAAGAATTTCTGCAGAAGGACAAGTGAATTACGGATTGCAGATGGCTGTGAGTATCATCAATAGCTCTGATTTTTTTCTTGAACATGCAGAAGAGCTCCATATAATTGCATTAAAAGAAAGAGAGATTTATAACATGCCCATACACCCCTAAAAAAACAGACTACATTCACACCCATTAGAGATTAGAAGACAAAAACCGACCTGACCTAGACAGCTAGCCTGAGCTAGAGGCTCTGACAAAGGACAGCCCCTTGGCTGATGCCACGGTCCATATCTGGCACTCCTTACCAACAAAAGTGAGGGCCGCGAAGATCCTTGGGGCAACACCATTAAAAATACTCTCGTTTTTCTGTCTCCAAATCAAAGATTTAAATAGCGGGCTATTTTATTTCGCGTCAGCCTTGTCCGGACGCTATAAACGATATAGCGCACGCTATAGCGACGCTATAGCGTCGGATATCCACAGTAGCGCCAGGGCATGCAGCACGCTATAGCGGCGCTATTCACACGCTATAGCGCGCTATTCAGTTAGAACCAGGCAGAAAAAAAAGGTGACAAAATTGCAGAACAAGTGCAGCAGATCAACATACAGTAGTTTCAGTTTCATAAAGTCAAGCAAATAAAGTACAAGACAGCACTGCAGCACACATGAGTACATGACTGACATAACAATTAACAAGTAACTTGAACATCTTAACAAGTCTTGATAACTTAGCACTTAGCAGCAATGCAGCACACATGACATGATTACTTGAGCTGGACAAACAAAGACCACAGAGACACCTTCAGCAATCAGCACACATGACCTAAGTCACTTTGAGCTTCTGTATCTGAATCTGAACTTAAATAGGATGGGGATGCCATATCAGTGTCATCTTCTCCATCAGAAGATGGAACAGATAGCTCTTCATCGTCAGTAGCAGTAGGGATCAACCTCTTCCTCTTATTGTTTCTTCTCCTTGTTTCTTCTAGAGGTGCAGCAACTGCATTTCTCTGTGATGTTTCTCCCTCCTCCACTACATCTACCTCTGTTGGCTCAATGCCAGTGATCCACTCATTGTCTTCATCCTCTAAGGCATCAACCACTGGTTTCTCAAGGGGATCCTTATCCTTGTCGACTTGTCGTCCTTCTTTTGCCTCAATTTTGAGTTGAACTTCACATAGACTAGATCCCTCATTCTGTCATGAAGCAACCTATTGCGTTTCTTGGTGTGGACCTACATATTAAGTTAATTAGTTATGTACTTAAATGACATAGAAATAAATTAGAAATGAAATGAGTAAGTCAGAAGCTGATTCATACTTGTTCAAATGAGCTCCAACATCTCTCACAAGCTGATGAACTACATGTCAAACTTAATATTCTAGCAGCTAACTTTCTGAGGTGTGGTGCACTACTTCCATGGTTCAGCCACCACTTAGCTAAATTAGACAAAAAAAGGAAAACAGAAGACAATTTAAAGTTTGTATGCCATATACTATAGACATTTAGAAATTAGAATATTAGATAGAGGGCAATTTTCAAACCTGGATCAAAATGAATATTCTTGCACTGCCTTTTAGCAATATCTTTGCCAAATGATCCTTCTGCATCTTGAAACTTTTGGAGCTCTTCAATGATCTTGTCTTGAGTCTCTTCATTTGGAACAAGCTTTGTGATGCATGTTATTACTCCATCTCTGAATGACTCATCCTCCTCTATAGGTCTCTTGTTTTGATAATAGTAGAAGGGGTTCAAGTAGTAGCCAGCCCTATGTAAAGGTGTCTTCAGCTTACTGTCCCACCTTCTGTCAATGTACTGGAAAACTTCCTCAAACTTTTTCCTGTCATTATTAAACCTCTTGGAGATCTCATTCTTAGCCTCTACTAGATACCCATACAAGAACCCCATTGCTGGCACATCACTATCCATTCTCCTCAGCACAGTAGCTAGTGGCTCAAAATAATTAACAGCATTCTGAACTCCTTTCCAGAAAGACTCAGATGTCACAATCATATGTGCTTTCTTCCCTTTGACTGACTTGAGATAGCCTAGTTCATTGAGCTCATTTTCCCTGAAAAGCCTCTGCAATTGCCTCTTGTTTTCTAGCAAGCTCTTCAAGTTGAGATAAGCTGTAGCAAACCTTGTAACACCACACCTAACCAAATTTCTAGACAAATACTTCCACATTAGGTCCAGAACTCTTGTATGGGCATATAGAAAAACAGTCAAGCACTTTGCTTTGCTAATTGTTGCTGCAACTCTTGGCATCTTGCCTATGTCTTCTAGCATGAGGTCAATAGTATGTGCAGCACAACCAGTCCAGAAAATAGAGGGGTGCTTTGCTTTCAAGAGACTTGCAGCTGCTTCATTTGGTCTTGCATTGTCAGTCACAACTTGAACTACTTTGTCCACCCCTATTTCCTCAATACATCTATCAACTAGTTCAAAGATGTATCTGCCATCTTTCTTCACAGCTGAACAATCCACTGAGTCAAGAAAACAAACACCATATGCACTATGAACTACCAAATTCATCACACCTCTACCTCTCTTGTCTGTCCATGCATCTGTCCTAACTGAGCATCCATTTAACTCCCAGGACTCCTGGTGAGACTTCAATTGCTCCTGCACTTTCCTTTTCCTTTTCTGTAGAAATTTTCCACTCATCTCATATGGTGTTGGCCCTCTCGAGTTCCTGCCAAAATCTCCAATAGCCTCAAGCATAAGGTCAAAGCTAGGTAGTGTGACAGTGTTATGTGGAATACCTGCTTCATAAAAGAACTGACAGATATACTCACAGGCCCTGTCCCTCTTCTCTTCTCTTTTTTCAGTGGACAGCTTAGACTGGACCTTATTTTCAACAATTGTGTTGCCCTTCTTTGCAGCCAGTACTTCTTCTGGTGTTAGTTTATAAAACTTATCAATGGGACCACCTGAAGAAGCCACTGTGCTACTCAGCTTCTTCATCACAATAACAGAGTTGCCTTCTCCATCACTGTGCTCTCCTTCAGAATGGGACAAATCAACTCCACCTCTTTCCTCTTCCTTCTCATGTCTCTTCCTTTCCTTGATATCCATCTTCTTTGACAGCAAGTGCACCATTTCTTTCTGCACATCAGATGGAACTTTATTGCACTTTGCAACACCAAATTTAGGAACTTTACCAAGGTGGTACTTCATTCTAGTGATTCCACCCTTGTAGATGTTCCCACAATAATTGCACTTCAGAGAATTTTTCTTGGTGACATCTGGCATTGTGCAGTGCTTCCAGGCTGGGTCAGATAGTTCAACAGGTGGCTTCATTTGGTTGGTTGGCTGTGGATGCACTGCTGGATAAGCCTATAGAACAATTAAACAATCTAATTATTTACAGAACAACAACAACTATATATACTTATATAGTGCAAGTGTGCAACTAAGCAAGGCAACAGATTGTCTAATTCAGTAATTGCAGTAATTCAGAATTTCAGATAAAGTAAACAGAACAACAACTACATATACAATTCTGAATTCTCAAATCCCAATTCATCACATTCACATTCATTCACAATTTCAATTTTCACATGATCACAAATCACATCACCGCAACTGTACGTAAACTACGTATAGAAGAACAGGGGACAAGAACATGAAAAAAAACTTGCCTAGGGTTGGAGTTGGCGCACTGCCGTCAGGGTCGGACATTGTTGGGCTTCGGCGTGACTTGACGAGGTAGCAGTAGCACACCTGACGCTGGACCCCAGCTACTCGTTGCTGGCTTGAAGTCCGGTACCACGGCCGCCGTCGTCGCCCAGATGCCCACTCGACACTTTAGCGTTGCCTCGTGCCGTCCCTCAGCCGCCGTCACCTGGCCTCCAGCTGTCCTCACCCGCATAGGCGGAGCTCCTCATGCGGCAGGGTGGGGCAGCTGCCCCACCTACCACCGGCGGAAAGCCCCTTCTACCCCTCCCTTCTTCCTCAGTCCTCAGATCATCATGTGTTAAGCGAGCGTCGTTGTTGCGGCCGGTGTCCGCCGGTAGCGTGTCTGGAACACGATTTTAGGAGAGGGATGCAATGCGAGCATATCCCGGAGGCCCAATAGGAGAGAGTCCATCACTCCATCCCAGCAAAGCAAAACAAGAATCCACGCATCAGGAAGTCTCGATCCCCACTCCTTTGACATTGACGCGGCAAGTCCGGCAATGGCCAGTGCCGCAGGTCGACGCCCTGGCTGCAGCCAGCCGATCACCCGAGCCCCTGCCGTGGTTGCACCAGCCAACTGTCGGCGCCCCTTGGTGGTCGAGCCGCCCTGGCTAGCTGCCTGGCTCGACTGACGCTCAGGCGCTTAGCGTAGGTACAGGCCTGTGGGCTGCAGCTAGCTACCGGCCACCGGCGTCCCTTTGCTAGCTGCGTGCTGTTGTCTTGTTTACGTCACCGAGAAGATTAGACATGATTAGTTCTTTAATAGTAGTCCAGTGTCCAGTTGTTTTAATGTTATTATCATATATTATGCAGTAACTCATTTGTCCTTCAAATTTATAGGTCTTTTAACTCTTGGATAGTTGGATTTTACAATCTTGTTTAATTAGTGTTTTGTCTATTGACTAAAATCATCTAATGAAAAGTATCGTTTTAATTAATCTTTAAATGCACCTTACATTAGATATTTATATGCATTTGTACAATATCATTAAAAAATTATGTTCTTAGTTCGCCCCACCTAAAATTTCATCTCAGCTCCGCCACTGTAGTCACCCGCCGCCGTCACCTTGCCGTCGGGCCGCCGCAGTCGCCTACAGCCTACCTATCGCCGGTGCCCAGCCGCCGCAATGGAACGAGGACAGACGAGTGTGCTGTGTTGACTGCTCTAGGGTTAGAGCAGAGGAATCGCCGTCGCCTTGACTAGAGCCGCAGTTGGGCTGAATCCCATCGGGCCGCCGTTTTTTTGGGTCCATCCATCGAAACAGCAGTAGCGCAGGAATAGCGTCGCTATGGCGCTAAACGGGGTTAGCGGCGCTAAAGCGCGCTTTAGCGTCAAAATCGTGGTTAGCGTAGAAAACGACGATACCGTTGCGTCACCTGTCCCACGCCGCTATAGTGCCGCGATAGCGTCAAAATAGCGCGCTATTTAAATCCATGCTCCAAATACTCAACCCGCCCAGGTTGATAAGCAAGTTTAAACCATTTTGAATAGGATCACTCAGAGCTGAACTAGCCCTGCACCACCAGTTATTAAAAGTCTCAATGGTCTGAGGTGAAAGAATAGTGAGGTCCACCCTCTGTAATTATGAAAATCAAAATTGGCAGGCGAAAGCACAAGTAACCAAGAGATGTTGGACGGTCTCTTGTTCTTGGTCACATAGGACATGATTCAGGATGAGGAAGGCCCCTCCGCGCAAACCGGTCTGCTGTCAATAGCTCCGATTAACAAATATGTTTATTTCAAATCAAATATTACAGGACTAGTATCTACTTCCTCCGTTCCAAATTATAAGACATTTTGGTTTTTCTGGATACATTGCTTTTATTATATATCTAGTCGTAGTGTATAACTAAGTGCATAGCAAATGCTATGTATATCAAAAAAAGCCAAAACGTCTTATAATTTGGAATGGAGAGATAGTGAGGGATAAGCCTAGCGCTAATACTTCAATGTCTAGTTTTACTTAAGCTATTTACTATTCATTGTCTAGTAGTCTTCAGATGCCTTAGCATCCAAGGTAGCATCTGCTTTATGCAGTTGGAATATGCTGTAGTTGTTGAGGCCTTCTTGTATCCCAAGTTTGCTATTTCTATATAATTCAATGAAGTGGCCTATGGCCAAGCTTCCCTTTGGCAAGCAAAATTCCATTTGTGTTGTTAGTTACCTAGCCAACAGACAACAATTGGTATCAAAGCCTAGGTTCGGTTAGAGCTAAGCCATGTCCACCTCCACTGAGCGTGCTTATGTGCAGCTACCACAACCGCCAACGCCAACACCGGCAGAGGGGCGGTGATCAACTTTGATTTGGACGTTGATTACGCTCAGCGCTTGGTCGTGGCAGGGGCCGCAAGGCGGCCAGGCAAGCTATGATAGTGGTTTAGGCTATAGTGGCCACGGTCATTGCGCGGCGGGGGGAGATGGAGCGGCAGCCCAGAGGATCATGGAGCTCGGTGTGGCGTCGTATTCCTTCATCGTTTTCGGAGCGCTGTCGCGGATGGGAGGCCATTGTGGGTCACCTGGGGCCATCCAGACGACGTACAAGGACTCCGGCGTGGGGATGTCATGGCTGATGGTCACCAAGACTAAAAACCATGAGTGGAGGCTTCTGATGAAGGTCAAGATGCAAGTGCGCTAGCTCTAGGATGCCATCGAGTATGGCGACTTACCGTACCACGACAATTGGCGCTCGCTCGAGGCCATCATCGCCGGTATGCCGATGGAGATGGGAGCACCTCTTGCTGACAAGGCCTTTGCCAAGGAAGTGTGGGATTCCATCGCTGCGGCACGCATCGACGTTGACCGCGTTCGTCGCGTGATGTTGCAGCAGCTGAGCAAGGGCTGGGAGAACCTTGCCTTTCGCCCTAGCGAGCAGATTGAAGACTTTGCTCATCATCTTTCCACACTGAAGCTGTAGATGGCCCGCCATGGTGACACGGACCTCACGGAGGACTGAGCGGTGGAGAAGCTATGGCATGCCATGCCGAAGAAGTACGAACAACTGAGGATTGCGATCGAGACCTTCCTCGACTTCTAAGATGTTACAGTATGAGTAGGCCCATGATGCCCATATATTGCTAACCCTCTAGGGTTAGCCCAAGTAATGTGAATCAGAAATTTAGCATGGTATCAAGCTAGGACCTTTCTCCCTCCCCAATTCCCCCAGCGGCCGCCTAGCCTATTGCCAGCCGCCGCCGCTGGCTGGGCCGGCGCGCCGCTGCCTGAGCCATGGCCGGCCTTCCTCCACCCCCCACTTCCAGTGCTTCCCTTCCCTCCCCAACTCCACCTGGGCGCAGGTTGTGACCGGCGAGCGTGCCCGACGCGAGTGGACTGACAGCCGCTGCCGCCGCGCTGCAGGGGACTCGTCCGCCCGCGCCGGACCTGCTTCGGCCATCTTCCGTGGCGCTGGGGGCTCACCAGCCATCCCCGCAGGCGGCTTGTCTGCCCCCACCCAGCGCCGCCACCGTCGCATGTCCGTCCGCAGCCGCCCGTTTGCCTCCGCCTGGAGTCGCCTCCGCCGCCAGTCCGTCCGCGGTTGTGCCGGGCAGCTGTCCGCCTGGCCTGCACGGACCTCCTCCGCCCAGCGCCGCCGCCGCCGCATCCCTCATTGCCGTGGGTGCCTGGCCTGCACGGACCTCCTCCGCCCAGCCGCTTCTATGTCCACCTCGAGACGACGTAGCCTCTTTGCCTCGCCACAAGAAAGGATGATGAAGCCTGGCGCTGGCACGAGCGGTTCGGCCACCTCCACTTCAAGGCTTCACAAGCTCATCAAGAAAGCTATGATGTGCGGGATGTCGGTGTCAAGCACGTTGCGCAGCTTTGCGACACCTGCGTCACGATGAAGTAGTGTCAGTGCCCATTTCCTCAGCAAGCTACGTACCGTGCGTAGGTGCAGCTGGACCTAGTTCATGGCAACTCCGGGCGGGCGACGCTACTTCCTCCTGTTGGTGGATGACGCATCCCGCTTCGTGTGGGTCGTCCTGCTGCCGTCCAAGGATGCTGCCGCAGACGCCATAAAGTGTGTTTAGGCCGCAGCAGAGATGGAGAGCGGTCGCAAGCTTCGGGTGCTGCGCACCGACATCGGCGGCGAGTTCATCGTCGCCAAGTTCACTGACTACATCGAAGAGGGCATCAAGCGCCACTGTTCAGCACTTTACTCGCCTCAGTAGAACGGCGTGGAGCGCCGTAACTAGACTGTGGTCGCCACGGCCTAGTCGCTGCTGAAGCAGAGGAGGATATCAGCCAAGTATTGGGGTGGGGGTGATGATAGCGGTTCACCTGTTCAATTGTTCACCGACTCGATGGTTGCCAAGACTCGTACGTGGCTTCGCACAGGCGCACGCTGGTGCTCAGCCACCTGAAGACCTTTGGCTGCGTCCCATATACCAAGGAGTCAAACCAGCTAGGCAAGCTTGACAACCACAGCAAGCCTGGTGTCTTCATCGGGTACGCGGAAGGGGCGAAGGCGTATCGCATCCTGGACCCGATGATGCAGCGTGTGAAGGTTACCCGTGGCCTCGTCTTCGACGAGGGGCGTGGTTGGGATTGGTCCACATCGGTCCCTGGTAGCTCGGCATCGGTGGTGAGTGACTTCATCGATTACTGGTGGCCTGGAGGAGCAGGTGGAGCATAGAGTGCTTCTCCGGTGGCGGCCGAACTACATCACCAGCGCCACCACCATTTGTGCCGCGCTTGTCGTCACCAAGTCTGGGGTAGTCCGGAGGGACATCTGCAGGCTGCAACTACGGTCACTCCTCCAGCACCTCAGCTGGCTTCACCAACACCACCGCCTGCGTCCCTTGCTGCCCCTACGGCTTCAGCGGTGGCAGCAGTAGCAACCGACGATCAAGTGGAGTTCACCACGCCGTTGGATGATGATGCTGAGTGACTGGACGCCTACTACTATGATGAGCCTCTATGCTACCGCACGATGACTAACATCATCGGCAATTAGCCTCCAGCTCCACCGCCGCAGGTTCTCTTTGTCGAGTTGCACCTGACGCATGCTGGCGAGCCTGCCAACTTCGCCGAGGCACGGGCTAGGAGCTGGTGGCACTGGCCACCGGCCAACCGCCTCATCACTCTGAAGTGGGCGTTCAAGAGCTGGATGCGGTGATCAAACACAAGGCGTGGCTGGTGGCGTGCGGCTTAGTCCAGCAGGAGGGAATTGACTATGATGGTGTGTTCGCTCCTGTGGCGCGCATGGAATCCGTCAAAGTCCTCGCGCTGGCAACTCAAGTGGGCTAGCGCGCCACCACATGGATGTCGAATCTGCCTTCCTCAACGGCGACCTCAAGGAGGTGCATGCAGCAGCTGCCTGGATTTGCCGTCGCCGGAGAAGAAGGGAAAGTCTACCTGCTCCGTAAGGCTCTCTATGGTCTGCTGCAGGCTCCATGCGCCTGGAATGCGAAGCTGGACGCCACGCTCAAGTACATGGGCTTTCAGCAGAGCACGCACGAGGCGACGATGTACCGGCAAGGCAGTGGGTGCTCTGTCCTACTCGTCGGCATTTACGTCGATGACCTCATCATCACCGGCGTGGATGAACAAAAAGTGGAGGCGTTCAAGGCGCAAATGATGAAGATCTTTGACATGAGCGACCTCAGCCTCCTCAGCTTCTGCCTCAGCGTCGAGGTGCACCTAGATGCCAGTGGCATCACCCTCCGCCAGACATGGCTGGCTGCAGTCCTGCCCATACTCCAATGGAGGAATGACTGCGGCTTAGTAGGCACAGCACGGCGGAGGTCGACCCCACTCATTACTGACGTCTCATCAGCAGTCTGTGCTACTTGGTGCACACTTGCCCGGACCTGGCATTCGCCGTCGGGTTCGTCAGTCGGTTCATGGAGCGACCCATGGTGGAGCACCAACAGGCTGTCACCCTTGACTTCGGTCTTCACTTTACCAACAAGCCGCCCTTTGGCAAGCAAAATTCCACTTGTGTTGTTAGTTACCTGGCCAACAGATAGTATATTCTTTTGTTGCACGCTATGAGAACTCTGTAATGACAAACCTGGTTATCAGGGTTCTGATTCCAGGCTAAGCACATGCAGACATTTTTACTGAGCCACCTTCTGAATATCATTTATTTTAGCCTGTCATGTCTTTTAGTGTTTTGATCAGAGGTTTTATATATGTGGCATCGAGTGCATTTTATATATGTTAAAATTAAAACTCAAGTTGCATATGGGTATTTACTGGAACAGAAGATCAGCACTTATGGGCACCATTTCAATCAGTGCACTTCTTCTATGCAGCATGGATATGGATACAGATATGGCATTTTCAAAAATAATTATACGTGGATATGTTTTAGGATTTTTAATAAATAAATAAATAATAAATCACACTGAAAATCTAAAATAGTAGCAGCCAAGCCTTGGATTCTTGCAATTGTGTTGTTTTGCTCATCCTTTCTGTATTTCCATCTTTTTCTCGAACAACGCGGGAGAGCTGCGTGTCATTTCGTTAAGGTAGGAAAAAAATACAAAGAGTTAGGCAAAAAACCAAACCCGAACATGAACGCACACCCACAACCAAACAACCTCAGCACCATATGGTGCTCTCAACAGTCACTTCTGTTTGGCTAATGCTCTAGTATTCAAGTGTCACAAGTGTCTCCATCCAATCCTAAAAATCCAATTAAACATGTATACTACTCCCTTCGTCCTAAAATATAAGGGATCCAAGTTTGTCTCAAACTGTGTAAACTTTGACCAAAATTATAGAGGATGACGTAAAAAGGCCACTAAAGATGTCACACCAAATAATACCGAACCCCAACTTCCTTAAGACCTGAAGGAGGAAAGGCTATGAAACTGAATCGAAAGCTTTGTGATGTCAAGGAGGATGCTATGCTGTCTTTGTTGATGAAGAAACTTTGCTGTTTGGTGGACTAGCATGAAATTGTCTTGTATGAACCGGCCCCTGTGCTACAGTGTCGCGTGGGCCCCTGTGCCGGATCCACTTGCCATAACGTTATGTGAGAAAATAGACTGATCCCGTTTATCACAATGTAGGTAAGCTTGGCAATAGGATTCTTATTCCTTGGAGGTGGGACACACACATTTTCAACTCAGAATAGTGCAATTGCTGCATTATTGATCTCACTTTACCCACGTTTACCCACTGGACCAAATGACAATCGCTGCCATCTCCAGGTCATTCCCTTACTTCCATGTCTCCCTGAGCTCTCACATTCATTGTATATCATAGCTTTGTTGCAAACAAATCTAAGTCTTTGTGTCACTGTAACTAGGCATTCAGACACCTATATGTAATAGCTACAGAGCCTCGATGGGTTCAGACGGTGGACGTCGACACAGAACTTCCAGTGTATTGTCCATTGGAAGTGACAGTTGCTGAAACAGAGTATTATGATGAGACCAACTATTGCGAGGTGACACCTTGTCTTCTGCCAGAACGCTCAGTGGTATGTATGGTTATTTCGATTTATGCTTACTGGTCAAACGGTGTTCTAAATAATTAAACTTTAAACACATACAACATATGTTTATCATTTAACGCAGTGCTCTAACAAGGTGCACTGAAGTTACTGACGTGTTCACCAATTCATTTTATCTGAAGTATTGGCATGTAGAAGTACTCAGGATAAGTTCCTGTATAGCTGGCATTAGATTTTTGTTATATTTCTGCTCTTTCTGTCTTGTCAAGACAAGTCTAGGAAGCTGAGCTAGCTAAGTCGGTCGAGGTGGGACAGCCAATAAACTGCATAGGTTTTTGGGAAGCATATGGAAAGTGCATAGGTTTAAACCAGGTGGGACAGCCAATAAACTTTTCAATCTAAAAGTCTAATTCTGTTGCAGCTTAAAAGCATTCGAGTTTGTGGGCCTAGATACTGGCCTCAGGTGATAAAACTTGCACCTGAAGGTATAATACTTATCCTGAATACTTCACAACTTGTCAAAAGAAGTTGCATTATTTTCTTATCATGATTCTCAAATAGACAAGCCATGGTGGAGATCTGGAGACAAGACAGATCCATTCAATGGGGGGGTACTCTACATAAAACGAAAAGTTGGATCATGCTCCTACTCTGACGATCCAATTGGATGCCAATCCTTGATTTCACGGGCAATGCATGAGGTTAATGTTTTGTTATAGTTGTCCAGATATGTATCTTAGTTGCTCGACTATATGTTATATTGACTACTAATTTTACTTCTCTAACATGAAACTTCAGGTCTGTGATGCACCATCTGCTAGTTGCAGTAATCAACCAAACAGCACTAATGATAGCTACTTCAGAGTTGATCAGCTAGTAAGCACTTTCTCGGCCAATCCAAGCTTGATTGCTTTTGCAAAACTGTGTTCCGTGTCATGGAAGAGCAGGCAAGTGTTTTTTGTCTTATTTCTTTGTATCTGCAGAAGAGTGTTGCCTGGATAATAAGCACTATGTATCACATTTCATTCAGCCATCTTGTTCCCCCCCTAATGTTGTTGTCTTCCAACTGCAGATGCAATAGCAATTTTCAGGAGTTCTGCTCTCAAGTGCTGTATGAATGTATGAGCAAAGATAGACCATCACTGTTACAGGTTTCTTACTGTAAACATCTATATCATTTTTTTGCTGTTCAATTCTTATCAACTACTCCCTCCATTTCATCAAATTATAAGATGTTTTAGCTTTTCTAGATACATTACTTTTACTATGCATCTAGACATAAAGTATATCTAAGTACATAGCAAAAAGTATATATCTAGAAAAGTCAAAATGTCTTATAATTTCGAATGGAGGGAGTAACTTACATTTAATGACTATCATGTTTCTCTCTTCCAGGTCTACATCAGTTTTTACACAACAATAGAGTTAATGTGGGAGCATTTGAAGACTGGGCATTTTCCTTTATATGATTCCCTTTTCCTTCCTAACTTGAAGGTTGGAATTGAGCGTTATATTCTGTGACATGTTGCTCTTTATTGCCAGTTTGGATTTGTTTTGGTCTCCATTCAAAAACTTGTTTCAGCCCCAGTGTCAAAGTTTATGTTTTTATTATTTTGGTGACCATCTTGTGTGTGTGTATTTTTTTTAAAAAAAAAATAGTTCCATCCTCCCTTCATGTGAATGTTCCTATGATTCTTCTTTCCAACTTTTGGTGATGTTCCTATGATTCTTATTTCCATTGTGCAGGTCGCTTTGGCCTACAACGAAGCATTAGTTGATGCTAGAATCACAAATGGAGGAATTATTCATTCGACATTCTTGGAGTCACTTATGAAGCGAGTGGGAGACATCTTTGCGGAGCTGCCAAACCTCGAGGACAACCTCCACCGTTACTTGAGCATGGGCACATGGCCTGATACCCAAAACGACATCGTGGTCCTCTCGTGGTATCTCCATTGGTACAATATACCACCTCCCCATGTTGTGGCTTCTGCAGTTGAGAAGGTCAGGCCCAGAGTTCCTGCCGGTGTATCTATGCTCCCTCTGCTTCGCCTCCTGCTGCCAAACACGCACCTTGTGGGACTAATGGAGATAGAGAAGCTCCACATTGTAATGGAATACTGAAGGATGAGCGTCGCAAATTCAATCAACGTTGGGCTTCTGTGGATGCGGGTTAATAGTGAAAATACGTAGTCATGGATCAATATGAACGGTAGCAAGCATTGCTGAGTGCTCTTGTGATGAAAATCTGCGAGGGTGTTATTACAGCTGTTCTGAATTAAGTGGATTAGTCAAGGGGTATATTTGTACTATTTGTGTTGAATCTATGATCGTGTTTATTTATTTTCGTAGAATCGGCCTTTTGCTTCTTATACTTGCTTATGAGCCTACCAAAAGTGCATTGATGTTTCACCATCTTCCCTGCATTCTTCGTCTCATTAGATTTCCACATGTGCCAATTTAGGTCATTCTGGCACAAAAGTGCTCAAAACACGGACATTGGAGCCACTAGGACTGTTTCCCCAGCATGGCCAGTTTTGCTATGTGAACAGGGCCACAACCGGCCTGGCCGGCCTCTACTGTCGCCTCATCTGGCTGTTGCTTGCTTAGGTGCTTTGCTGATCCCTTCGTGATCTTGAGTTGGTTTTTTCCATCATCTTTCTCAAGCACAACTTTGTACCCGAAAACCTTCTCAACTTTCGGTGCTTCGCGAGGCTCGCCGATAATCACATTCTTGCCAACGATTGTATCTGCTTGCTCTGGGCAGATCAAAACAATGGGTTCTCCCTTTTTAACTACAATAATTAGAAAAGGAACCTTATCAGCTTGCATCTTAGTAAGACTCAATCGTCCCCCATTGAGAGCCGATTGGGCCTGCCAATGGAAAACATTGCAATCATTAGTCGCATGAGAAAAAGTTATGTCATTTGCAATAAGCTCTTCAACTGATGATAAAGCATGCGACAAAATAATATAACCAAAATTTAAGCAACTCCTAAAAATACGGTCACATTTAGTTGGATCAAAAGTAATTTCATATCCTCTTGCCGATTCTTGTTAATGGGCTTGAGAGATGGATAAGTGGTCAACTTGTTTTGTGCAGAGCACACAAATTCAGCAATGCAAAACTCTTTTTTCATCGTGTGAGCTATTCTAATAGCATTCTACGGCATGCATATTTGGACCATGTGGTCTATGGACATTATGAGAATCCTTCAAATGAGCTTCAACCGCAATGGCTTTTTGCAACAATTGCATTAAAAAAACTCAAACTGCGATGCCGGTCACCGTGACTGCCCCTTCCCAATCGCTACCTTGGCCATCTTCTCCGGTGATCCCCACCGCTTCTTCTCTCTCTTTGAGCTTGGCATTCTCCTTGGGGAAGGGTCTAGTCTTAGGATGGATGCGGAAGGGTGATCTAAGCCACGTTCGAGTGGGTGGAGCTATCTCCAAAGGTTTTGTGAGAGCGTTCCTGATGATCGAAGAGAGGATCCAAAGGCATTGCAAACCAAATCGAGTGGGCTTTCCTATCAATCCATCACAGAAGAGGAGATTGCTTCAGTGAAGGCGTTTCTGTTCGAGGAGATCGGCCAGGATGCGATGAAGATCATGTCAATCCCTATTTGTTTTCGTTGGGTTACCAATGGTGATACAAAGGAGGTGTTGTCGGAGGCGGGGAAGACAGGAGTCAAACTCATTGTTGACGGTAGATAAGTACACATTTTAACCGTCAACATAGCAAGAGAAAGGACTTAAATTAGAATATTATTTAGCGATAGGGGTTATCACTAACCGAACTCTACAAGTTTTAGTGATTGTCTATTTCTACAGGGGGTTATCAGAATAACAACAAAAGAAGGTCCACATGTCAGATTTATATAGAGAGAATACGTGAACTTTAACTCAGGAATACTCTAGAAGACTCAGGAAGCCACGCCCTGCAAGATGGGGCCCACATGCCATAGGGCAGGGGCGGGCGCCAGGGGGGCAGGGGCGGCCGCCTGAGGCTCTCCACCAATGGGGTGCAACCTTGCGGATCCTCCCTCCACCGCCTTTGAGGAGTAATCTTGAGCGTACATTTAAGTCGGTTTGATCCGAGGGTTGTGGTGCTTCCTAGGGGGCTATAAATACAAGCCTGACCCCCTAGAAACCCTAATTTTCAGAGAAGGAATTCATTATTCTCTCAGGAATTCAGAATTAGATAGAGAGGGGTTCCTGGAATGGATCTGTCTCTTTAGGGTTATTAGCCACCATCTCAATTAGATCTCTATAGTTCTATAGTATAGCTACATAGGAATAGATCTAGAAGGAGACAAGCCTAGCTTGGAGTCCAGATCTATCTTCGTTCTCGGTGAACTCTTATTCTTCTTTGTGATATTCATATTAGTTCTTGCTAACATGAATATGACTTTGATCTATTTGATTATATCAGAATTAACTTTATTCTATTTGCTAATGTTCTCAATTATATTGTTATTTGTCTACTTTGATTATATGCTTAGCGTAGTTAGATTAGAATTTTGTTTATGCATAGGATCGTATAGCGCTTACTCATTAGGCCGATGGGTAAGTGGTAGATATTGTGTAGGCGAGGTAACTAGACCGTATTTATCTGCGATTATCCCTTATAGCCCAGAGCCTGAGGTAGATCGCGGGAGTGACAGTCCTGTTGAGTCCTTTGTAGTCCTCCTCGCGATTATAAGGATTGTAGAGCACCATTATTACAGGGAATTGATTGCTATGTTCATGATCTTTCTTGCTAATATCACTATGCATAAGTATAACCTTTTCTTACGATGATGCTAGGTGTAATTGCACTAATAATTGTATGCTTTGACAGTATAGTTAGAATACTTAGGATTTTTTCTTGTAGAAAATCCTAGTCCATGCTAGTGTTATAGACTTAGAGTAATCTATTGAGATGATTATCATATTTAGGTTATGTACTCTTATTTATCTTCTGTCATTTATTATTCATATATATTATTTATCTTATGTGACACTTATCCTGAATGAGAGATAGATAAAGACATGGTTAAGATCTCCATGAATACATGCAGTGCTCATTATCCATTGCAAGTCCCTTCCTAGTGGTAAAAATATAAATAACTATACGTGGATTACTTCCAGTTAAAATGCTACATCGGTATTATCTGTACGCTTGCGGATTCTTTTATTTATTTATTCCTTAGAAAAGCATGTAGATTTAATACTAGCACTTCTACGTCATGTTGGGGATGACAACCTAGCTTAAGTGATATAACGTAATTTTGATGCCATTGCTAGGGATAGGTATAAAAGTCTATTTATAGTAGTTGCGTTCAGAAGTGTCAATAAGCATTTTTGGCGCCGTTACCGGGGAAGGTGAAAGCATTAAAGGATAATGAGCATCACTGCATCACTCATGGATTGAGCACCATCCACCCTTCTCACTCATGCGGACTTACCCTTGTCTTTTGTCTATTTTTTATATATCATATGCAGGGTAATGTATGAGCAGGTTTGAAATCCCCGATAATTTCGTTGATAATCCGGAGACAATCAGGAAGTCAAAGGCTAAGTTGAGAAGGAATCAATCAACATCATCATCATCTTAGCTTACCAATCCTCTTGAGATAGAAGATCAACCTGTTATTCGAAGTTTGACACCAGAGCTTGATGTCATGGCTGACAAGTCACTTCGTGAGTTCTCAGCTCCCACTATGGACTACATCCGTACTGGACTAGTTGTAGACACTAATGGGTCATTTGAGCTCAAGCCTGCGCTGATTAATATGGTGCAAGCAAGCCAGTTCTGCGAAAAGGCCTATGAAGATGCTAGTGCTCATCTCCAACACTTTCTGGAGATTTGTAGCACTTTCACTATCAAGGACGTCCCCAAAGATGCTATACTACTTCACCTTTCCCATTTTTACTCTTGGGGAAAGAAAACAGTGGTTCTACGCTAACAAGGAGAAGAATACTATGGGGCATTATGTTCCACCAATTTTCTGGTGAAGTTCTTTCCCACAGGCAAGACCAATGCTCTTTATGGAAAGATATCAAGTTTTTGGCAACAACATGATGAGACAGTCCCAGAAGCTTGAGAGCGCTTTCAAGACTACATACTCGAGTGTCCTCATCATGGGATGGAGAATTGGTTACTTATGCAGACATTCTATCATGGTCTTAGCAACAACACTCGTGAAACCATGGATGCTGCTGCTGGAGGAGCATTCTTATCCCTTATCTTTGCTCAAGCCACTGCTCTTGTGGAAAAGATGGCCTCCAATCAAAGTTGGAGCGAAGAAAGAACTCAAACCCGCAAGAGAGGTGGAGGAATGCATCAGCTCAAGGAGGTAGACATGTTAGCTGCCAAGATGGACCTGCTGATGAAAAGGTTTGATGAAAGAACCATTGAGAAGAAAGAAGTCATACACATTCATGATTCTGGCATGACTTGTGAAGAGTGTGGAGAAACTAGGCATACATGTACCAACTGCTAAGAGCTGACGAAGGACGTGAACTACATCAATAACAACAACAACAACTACCGTCCTTAGCAGAATCACTGGAATCAACAACAGCGGCCTAACTGCTTAGGTAGCTACTCAGGTAATTACCAAGGTAATAATCTCTACAGCTAAAAAGTTTAGAGAGCAATCGTCCCCCGCTCCCTTGGCTTCACCCCGGCTTCCCACAAAATACCACTACTTGGGTGCCCAAGTGAATCACACTTTAGGAAACAACCACTTTCGAGACGCATCCGACATCCAGAAAAAAACTCGCGACTCCGCCCCATCTCCGTCTCCAGCGCTGTCATCTCTGACTCCTCCCGCGCTCCCTCCCCTTCGTCCTCACGTCACCTCACCCACAGCCGCCGCCCCGGTCCCTGCAGTGCCTCCCCTCCCCTCCCCTCCCCTCCCACGGCCTCTCCAAAGACGGCGGCTGCGACGACTGGGCTCGCCAACGACCGAATCCCATCGGCGACAATCCTCGCTGCCAAAACGCCGAGCACATCGAGCCCGCCGCCCCTGTGCCAATGCCGAGCCTCGCCACAATCTTGCGTTTTGCCAAGCTGTTCGTGGTCGTGGAAGCCGCCCAGGCGGCGGGGTACGTGTACGCTCCTTCCCTGATCCGGATCGCCCGTATCCGCGTCACCGGGCCCTTCACTGTTGACACTTCTTAACGCAACCACCGGATATCGGCGACGGCGCCAGAAGTGCCCTGGTAGGGTAACTCTATTTACTATTGGATAATTCCGCAAGCGCACAGAATGTACCGCTGTAGCACTTCACCAAGGAGTATTCCAAGGTATCGTAATTTATATTTTCCCAAGGGAAAGCGGCTAAGTGTGTTTAACAAAAAGGGGAATGAGATTCCTTGAGTTATCTAGTATCAACTAGTGAATAAGGGTGGTAAATAACGAATAGGAAGGGTAGTGGTGAATCCAAGGTCCTATGCTAAAGGTAAATGGTAGAGTTAGCTAGGTGGGAGGACAACGAGTGAGTAAAGGACTCCTATGTATCTAACTTGACTTCTATGACTTACTTTAATAGATAATTGCCTTAACTACGCTAGAGCCTTACTAACTGTGTGCGAGGGATAGCCGAGCTGGTAAGACGCTTAGAAGGTTTTTCACCTAACCCCTTACCGAAAGCGACTATTGGGCTTATGGACGCCTTACCTTTTAAGAACTAGCCTGTACGTGAGGAGAACCTAATGCCGCCCACGATCTGTCACCTACTAGGGAGTGCGCTCCTACTTTCCGTTCAAGCCAGCGGTAATCAAAGGTAATCTTAAGTATGAGCACCACGCTCACACTTAATCCTACAACGCTAACTAGTTGCAGCTAGCTAGAGCTCCTATACAAGATAGGACGATGATGCACACACAGGAGTGGTTACAGGTCACTAACTTCACTAAGACAACTATATTACTAAAGTAAATGCACAACAAGACTAAAAGACTTGCACTAAGTAAGAACTCAGTAAAGTAAAGTAAGAATAATATATTAATAAAAGGAAAGTCTTACAAAAGTAGAAAGGTACAAGAGCTATACCAGACTCTCCAGAAGACGACTCCGGAGACCCCGAGCTTCGCTCGACTCGACTCTAACTCCCACTCTAGACTAACTACTACTCTACTTGTATGCTTGGAACTTGTAATGCACTTGGCCTTGGAATTGCACACTTGAAATGAAGGATGGAGGCTGCCTTTTATAGAGGGAGATGGAGTAGGGGTTACTCCATCGCCACGTCATCGATCCGCGTGACATCTTCTCTCCACCCTTGGATCAAACCGACCTCACAACCGCCATTTGATCAACGGCAGGGGCAAATCAACATGTGGGACATGTGGGGAAGGTCGGTGGGAGGCCACCGACCCTGGAACCGCCTTTGATGTGGGGTCGGGCGACCCCACTTCTGGGCCTCTGGGCCCACCAGCAGTGTCCACAGGGGTCCCTTATGTCGGTGGACTAGGTGGCACACCTGGGTCCCACCAAAGAGGGGTCGGGCGACCCCCTCCCTGTGGACCCAGGGTGTCACCTGTTGTCCCCTCGATCTCCTCTTGATGATTCTGATGTTGGCTTTGTCAAATAATGTCTTGAATTTGTTGTTCCTGCATAAACAAGCTAAGAGTACAAGTGGAACTAGTTATGGATAAAATATGTTCATGTCATGTCGTTTCCCCTTGCAACCGAGGCATGTTGACGGTGTTTTGTATGTGGATTTCTATGGTATATCCACCGTCAACAAGATCCCCCAAGCTTAACCTTTGCTCGTCCCGAGCAAACAATCAAACTTAGCCTCGGTGGATCAGGTATTGTTACTATGTTCACATTTCAAGAGTACCATGTGTACAACAAAGTTCTTCTCTTTGCATGAAAAATTTAGCTATGTAAACTTACCCCTATTACCTTAGTCCCTTATGGGGCTTATGGCTTTTCCTTTGTCTTAGGTGGTTGAGAGACAGAACAGTTTGACTTGAGCACTAACTTTCTCATTCTTAGCAAGTTTCATATCAGAGGTTTTGTGATATTTTCAAAAGAAAGCTTAAATGTTCCTCTTATGGTTCTCTCATGTCACTCAAATGGTGTATGATTCCTCACCAAGGCATATGGTAAGAGTTGCCTTCTCTATTTCATCCTATTTCTAAAAGGCTTATGTGGAGTTAAAGGTAGGGATGAAAGGAGATAGCATACTTACTTTGCATGTATTGCGAAGTCAAAGCTCGGATCCTTGAAGAGAAGTGTCATACTCCCAGATCAAGATGTGCAAGTGTGATATATGGTGGACTAGGTTGCTCCTTTATTTGATAGACTCTCTATGTATTGAGACATGGCTAGCATTTTTTTCTTCTTCTTTTTTTTTATATATGAGCTTTCATGTGCTCAATTTTCTTTTTCTGTGGACTTGCACATGTCCATCTTTTTATTTCATTTTGCCTAGCCTTTTGATGTCTCATTTACCAAATAATGCTTAGAGAGATGTTCTAACATTTAGAGTATGGAGCAACCTATTTAGTGGATGCGAAATACATGTGGTTGCGTACTTCCAGTGTAGAAGCAGCATATATATATGTGGTGTGTACGTGATCTTGATCTTAGGAGCATGAAAAGTCTCTTAACAAGGGTCAACAAGACTTGACGACACTCAACACAAAGCAAATAGCTTATGTGGAAAGGTTGCAATTATGTAAAGTAGATATGGCTGTGGTAGGAATTCATCACCATTGAGGAACAATTAAGGTTTTGATCATTTTAAGAATAAATCTCTGATAATCATGCATGCTTAGAAAAATATTATAGTAGCTCTTGTCTTACTATCTCATGTCCCACAACAACTTAGACTTAGTTCTAGCACTTGCAACCCACAAAGTTTTTAGGTTCATGGCAGTTTAAGTGAGCTAAGTGATCCATACTTAGAGAAATACTAAGTTGTATACTAGGCACTAGAGAAACATTAACAAGCAACTAGTCATAATTTCCATGAGGGATATAAACATACATGAAGCATATATGCTAAAGGGAAATGCTAATAAATATTTTTTTTAAGTAAGAATGATAAAATGCATGAAAATAAATAGGATAGAATACTTACCTTAGTGGGGGAGAGGATCTCCCCCAAGCTAGATCTTCGCTCACTGTGGTGGCGGGAAATTTTGGTACCATCCAGCCCAGCGTTGTGCGTCTTCCTCTCGCACACGTCGGATATGTTGGCCGTTTTGTAACGCCAGTTGCAATGTTGCTTCTTGCCCAATCTGCAATTCGCCCATGTCATTAATGAGACTGTCCATACCTGTGGGCTGGTGACGCCTAGCCCTGTCCCTTGGGCGTGGAGTGCGTTGTGGAGGTAGACCCATGGAGTCTGAAGCATCCACTGACATCGCTTCATCGCCCTCTTCAACGTCATGGTGTGAGGATCCTCCTTGCTCCATCTGGGCGGCTTGCATCATCCTTCTTGTCACCCTGCGTGTCCCTGCAACATCTGGACTTGCCACTCGGGCTAGTCTAATGGTAAGTGTGCGGACCCCATACAACCGGCGCCTCGCACATGGGAGAGGAATTTCGGTTGTATAGCCCGGATAAATCATTTTAAGTTCACCATTTGGATCTCTTATGAGCATGTTAGCATTGATAAAGAAGTTCTCATCTACCACTCCTCTAACATAGCCAATGTCTTCAAAATAATGTGATTCAAGTAATCCAAAAGTATCGGCTATTCGAGTAATAAAGGATGTGAAATAGATGGGCTTCCCATACTCAATAGAGTTAAGCCAATAGTTCACTAGCAGTTTCACAGGGGAGACCTTGATTTTACTAACCATGGCATAGAGAATTTTAAGTTCATCATCAATTAAAGTATCAGTTCCCATGCCAGGATATAGAGTGCACATGATCCAGAAGTGAAGAAAGCGCAAGGTTGGATTATGGATTTCAATGGGAGTAGGATTTGAACAATCATTAGAGCCATAAATTGCTTTCCAGAATCTAAATTTATCGAACATTCTAGTGGCATGATCTAGATCAAGTTCACATTCATGTTCACACCCTAAAGCAGTGTTTAGCAAACTCCAATTTAATTGATGTTCTTGCTCACACATGCGAAAAGATATTCCATTATTTGTGAGTTTTAGGGTGCATAGAAATTCCTTAGCAAGCAATTCTTTTCCAAATTCAGGCACTTGCCAAAAACTACTCCAACCAATTGCTCTAAACACCTTATCGAATTCAACATCCATACCTGTGCGGGCCAAAAGGTCCGGATCGATGATGCTAGTGTGTAGGAAGAGACCCTCTCGGATGATGTAGTACCTTTGCAACTCTTCTTGGCTTAACATGAGGCCGCTCTCGGGCTCTCTCATCCTTGATGGAGGCTCGTAGGGTACCATCCCATGGTAACCTTCTTCTTCCTCCCTTCCATGAGCATGGTGAGAGCCTTGAGAAGAGCTCTCACCCTTTGCTTTCTTGAACTTGCCGAAGATATGCTTCTTCATCCTCCTACACAAGTGAGGCAAACCAAGCTCCTACTACTACTACTATGCAAGGGGAATCTTTTTGGGTTTTTGTTTTGATGACTATTTCTAAACTAAACTTGAGAAATGGCTTGTAACAAAGAGAGAAGAGAAAGGATTGTGAGCTCGAAAGGTTCTGGTGGTTTTGGGTGTGGAGTTGAGCTCACAATGCTGTGGTATTTATAGGGGGAGAAGGGCAAGTAGTGGACCCACAATATAGGGGTCGGCCGACCCCCCTAGAAGCACTTTGAATTTGAGTTTAGCTTTATACAGGGAACCATTCTGCATGCTTTCAAGATTTTGCAGAGATGGTCCAAAATGGGGGTCGGCCGACCCCCATCCTAGCCCCTCCTCCACTTTAAACATTGTGTCATTGATTGTCCAGAAAAGTAAAGGCTAGGTGTGGACCAAAAGTTTTCAAATTGTTTCTGAGATTCCCTGTTTTAGTGCTTTGTGAAAGGTAAAAGATGAATGGCAAAAGTGGAGACATGTCTAAAGTGATTCCTATGGACCATGGGAGCACTCAAGCATGCCTAGGTGACCACTTTGCAGAATTTAAGCTAGTGGAGTGGTCCCAAAAGAATCAAAGATGAAAGGAGCATCTTATGACTAAAGTAAAGGATCAAGGGACCACTCTTTTTCAAACTTTAGCTAGTGTTACAAGCATAGGACTCCATTGTGATTCAAATGGTGGCCAGCAGGAGGCAAGTGGGGCCAATATGGGGGTCGGCCGACCCCCACATTGGAGCTCCCAGAGCATCCAAGTGCTGGGTTGGAACCTCTATGACTAGCAAGGTTGAAATGTGGTGAAGTGGGCCCCAAGGTGGGGTCGGGCGACCCCTTTGGGAGCTCCAGCAGCTCAAATTTTTATGACAAGTTATTCTCAAGATTTTATTTATTATGGCTAAACATTTTGTCGAAATAAGATATGCAAAATTCAAAGTAAGAATGCAATTGAAAAGTGAATAGTAGAAATTGAAATGCAGAAAATAAATATGGGATAACTACTGATTTACCTTATCAGCAAGGGCTCCATGTTTTAGGTCCGTAGAGCATGACCTCTCTATCTTGTTCATTCTTGGGTGCATCAGATGGTCCCGGAGATGTGGACCTTGATTGCACCTCTTTCTCCCGCCATACTTGCTTGGTATTGATTTTTGGTTCAGCGGGTTCCTCTTCTTTCTTTTCGGCCCTTTTGGCCGACTTACCTCTCTTGTCCCTTCGGCGTCGGATGTGGCGAGGCTTAGTCGGAGGTTCTTTGTCCTTCACCTGCATGTTAGCTTTATAACCATTGAATGGACATTTTACCTTCCATCCTGGGAATTGGAGGTGAATCTGGCCGGACCCCACATAGATGACTGCATTGACCGTGTTGAGGAATGGCCTTCCCAAGATGATCGAGACATCATTATTGGATCCCATATCCAAAATGATGAAGTCGGCAGGGACGTAGTCGTCTTGGACCTTTACCAGTATGTCCCTTGCCAACCCCTCAGGGAACCTGATCGTCTGATCTGCCATCTGCAAACGAACAAATGTGGGGTGCAAAGGCCCCCCTAGCAAATTATCATAAGTTACCTTGGCCATAATGTTGACACCCGATCCAAGGTCGCAGAAGGCGTTGTGGAAGATTTGCGGTCCGATCTCACAGGTGATGGTCGGCAGGCCTGGGTCGTCCTTCTTGGTGATGAAGGGCGAATCCAGAAGATAGCTCCAGTTGGATTGTACCGGAGGCTTACCGAACCTCATAGTAACTAGTTTAACTCCTTCAATTGGGTCCTCAGGTTTCCCTGGGATCTTACCTTGCTCGAAGGATGGGACAGCTGCTGCTAATTGAGCTAATTGTGTTTCTAGCATTTTGTTAAAGCTCAACTGATTTTTCATAGCAGAGTTAAAGCTATCCAACTTTTCACTTAAGTTTTCAAGGATCTTATCATTAGCCATCATTTTCTTGTTAATGCTATCATTGATTTTAGATTGGCCTAAGACAAGATCTCTAAGAGAAGGTTGGTTACCAAAAGAATTATTGAAATTTTGATTGTAACCATTACCTTGATTACCTTGGTAGAAGGGGCGCGAGTTCCATTGCTGTTGTTGGGGCCGGTACCCATTGTTGTTGTTGTTGATGAAGCTCACTTCCTCCTTTGTTTCGGGACAATTGTTTCCCGAATGATCATCTCCTCCGCACACTTCGCACCATGAATCAGATTCAATGGCCCGTGTAGTGGCGTAAGGTTGAATGGCCTCTTGCTTGGAACTTTCTTCCATCTTCTTCATTAAGAGGTCCATCTTAGCAGAGAGCATGTCCACCTCATTCAAGGCATGGACACCTCTTCTCTTGGGTTGGAGGCGTTCCTCATTCCATCCTTGGTTTATAACCATCTTTTCAATGAGGTCCTTGGCATCCTTGACATTGTGTTGCAAGAATGCTCCTCCAGCGGCAGCATCAAGGTGACTACGGGCCAAACCGGTCAGGCCATGGTAGAAACCTTGGATTAGGAGCCACTCCTCTATCCCATGATGAGGACAGGCGCGAATGTACTCCTGCAGACGTTCCCATGCTTCGGGAATCGTCTCATCTGCTTGCTGTTGGAAGCTGGAAATCCTTCCACGAAGGGCGCTGGTCTTGCCCATCGGAAAGAACTTCTTGAGAAATGCATTGGCGCACCTCTCCCACGTGGTCACTTCACCCTTGTTGGCGTAGAACCATTGCTTCGCCTTCCCCAATAACGAGAATGGGAAGAGGCGAAGACGTATGGCGTCTGCGGCGACATTCTTGATGGTGAAGGTGCCGCACACCTCCAAGAAGTGTTGGAGATGGGCATTGGCATCCTCGTGTGGCTTTCCACAGAAGGGATTAGCTTGCACCATATTGATAAGCGCAGGCTTCAACTCAAAAGTCGCATCCCCCAAGTTAAGCTGCGGACCCGTGGCGACATTGTCAGCCGACGGCGCAGAGTACTCAGAGATGGTCTTCTGGGCCATAGCTTCTTTGATAACCGGTGCAGATACTCCTTCCTCTAACGGATTCAGGTTCGAGATGAACCTTTGAGGTGGAACTTGACGACGTCTAGTTCTCCTCAACAGTTGCTCAGGATCTTCAACGAAGTTTGACGGCAATTGGAAACCGCTCATACACTGTCAGGCTTCACAATAAAGGAAGACAAGACAAGTGATGGGTTTATCCCTATCACTACTTGATAACTAGCAAACTCTGGATTCTCTTTTTGTTAAAACTCTTAGACAGACGCTCTCCCCGGCAACGGCGCCAGAAATGCTTGTTGACACTTCTTAACGCAACCACCGGATATCGGCGACGGCGCCAGAAGTGCCCTGGTAGGGTAACTCTATTTACTATTGGATAATTCCGCAAGCGCACAGAATGTACCGCTGTAGCACTTCACCAAGGAGTATTCCAAGGTATCGTAATTTATATTTTCCCAAGGGAAAGCGGCTAAGTGTGTTTAACAAAAAGGGGAATGAGATTCCTTGAGTTATCTAGTATCAACTAGTGAATAAGGGTGGTAAATAACGAATAGGAAGGGTAGTGGTGAATCCAAGGTCCTATGCTAAAGGTAAATGGTAGAGTTAGCTAGGTGGGAGGACAACGAGTGAGTAAAGGACTCCTATGTATCTAACTTGACTTCTGTGACTTACTTTAATAGATAATTGCCTTAACTATGCTAGAGCCTTACTAACTGTGTGCGAGGGATAGCCGAGCTGGTAAGACGCTTAGAAGGTTTTTCACCTAACCCCTTACCGAAAGCGACTATTGGGCTTATGGACGCCTTACCTTTTAAGAACTAGCCTGTACGTGAGGAGAACCTAATGCCGCCCACGATCTGTCACCTACTAGGGAGTGCGCTCCTACTTTCCGTTCAAGCCAGCGGTAATCAAAGGTAATCTTAAGTATGAGCACCACGCTCACACTTAATCCTACAACGCTAACTAGTTGCAGCTAGCTAGAGCTCCTATACAAGATAGGACGATGATGCACACACAGGAGTGGTTACAGGTCACTAACTTCACTAAGACAACTATATTACTAAAGTAAATGCACAACAAGACTAAAAGACTTGCACTAAGTAAGAACTCAGTAAAGTAAAGTAAGAATAATATATTAATAAAAGGAAAGTCTTACAAAAGTAGAAAGGTACAAGAGCTATACCAGACTCTCCAGAAGACGACTCCGGAGACCCCGAGCTTCGCTCGACTCGACTCTAACTCCCACTCTAGACTAACTACTACTCTACTTGTATGCTTGGAACTTGTAATGCACTTGGCCTTGGAATTGCACACTTGAAATGAAGGATGGAGGCTGCCTTTTATAGAGGGAGATGGAGTAGGGGTTACTCCATCGCCACGTCATCGATCCGCGTGACATCTTCTCTCCACCCTTGGATCAAACCGACCTCACAACCGCCATTTGATCAACGGCAGGGGCAAATCAACATGTGGGACATGTGGGGAAGGTCGGTGGGAGGCCACCGACCCTGGAACCGCCTTTGATGTGGGGTCGGGCGACCCCACTTCTGGGCCTCTGGGCCCACCAGCAGTGTCCACAGGGGTCCCTTATGTCGGTGGACTAGGTGGCACACCTGGGTCCCACCAAAGAGGGGTCGGGCGACCCCCTCCCTGTGGGCCCAGGGTGTCACCTGTTGTCCCCTCGATCTCCTCTTGATGATTCTGATGTTGGCTTTGTCAAATAATGTCTTGAATTTGTTGTTCCTGCATAAACAAGCTAAGAGTACAAGTGGAACTAGTTATGGATAAAATATGTTCATGTCATGTCGTTTCCCCTTGCAACCGAGGCATGTTGACGGTGTTTTGTATGTGGATTTCTATGGTATATCCACCGTCAACATTCACCAATGACGAAGCCCCGCGGCAGCGAAGCCGGCAGTGCGCCGGCGCGTCCCTTCCCCCGATCCAACTTGTGTCTTCATCGCTGTGTGATGCCAAATTAGGAGCACCACCAGGTGTGCCAATCCCTTCCCTTCCGTTACTGATGTGTGAAACCCTACCTTATGCCAATTTGCTATCTCTATTCGGATCTGATCTAATGACGTGTATACATGTATTATGCCTGCTAATTTTGATCCTTTAAATTAGTAGCTTCACTGTATATGATAATGATGATTTCGATCCTTTTGTATTTGTGCGACAACATGGAAAAAGGATTTGCTTTGCTTCTTTGCAATACCTTGTTGCTTGCTTCTAAAAGCTTAGTTGAGCCTGATGTCTTGAATAGTTGAGTCTGACAATTATTAGTCATAGTATTGTTATTATGTTAAGTAACTTAAGGGAATTCAGACTTGCTTGTTATGTCAACTAAGGGTACAGGTAAATTGCATGATTTCTTTTTTTTTTCATGACTAGCAAATGACCGAGCGTTGCTAAAAGTAGTGCACTAAAATCAATAGGCACTTTGAATTTTAACTCAGCTTGACAACATTCGATGCTGAGCGTCAATCAAATAAATAGTTGCATAATGTGATTTCATCAGAAACTGCAATTGACAACATAGTACCAAAATAGATTAAATTACTTCATCTTCATTTCCAGAACCAGTGAGCACGGAAAGTTATAGTCATCTTCATTATAGTTAATAGATTAAATTACTTCCGACACCTCTGCATGCTGTCTAGACTCGGTGAATCATGAAAATTAAACTTCCCATACACAAAAACCAAAATATGTATTATTCCTGGACTCCCTTGCTATAGTGTAGGAAGATTTCCGACAAAGCAACAAACTTATGCACTTCTGGATCCTATGATCGATCCTTGCACCGAAAGATATGTAGACATTTGTACTTTTGGAGCTCTGTATATGATAATGATGATTTTTAGCTTTATGGTTATTCACCTTTTTTCTGCTATTTGTGTATTGATCTTAGTGGACCTAAGGTACTACTGGTATTAAGCCAACTGCCCCTGAGCCCTGACTGCATATGTTTCCAAGCTAAACCGTCATCACCATCCCCTTAAGGTCAGCAAGTACAAATGCCTCGTGCTTGAACGGTACAAATGCCTCGTGCTTGAAGTAAAAGGTCCTATTTTTGTGCATCTCCTAACTGAAATTTGTGGTAGTTTGTATTATTTCAAACAGATTCAGACTGTGCTTGAACTAAAAGGGCCTACTTTTGTGCATGTTTTGACTAGAAATTGTGATACTTTGTATTATTTCAAACAGATTTAGACCGTGCTTGAACTAAAAGGGCCTATTTTTGTGCATCTTCAGACTGGAATCTGTGGTAGTTTGTATTATTTCAAACATATTTCTTGAACTAATAAGGCACCTGATGAGGGTACAAGTTGCTTCCTGAAGCGTTGGTCAAAGTGCTTCAAGAGGACTTTTAGTTTCAGTTCCTTGATAGTAGATTCCAAGCTGTGAACATGTATGTTTGATGACTTGAATATTTAGCGATCATGATGCCATGGAACTTGTTTGCACGTGTCTCATATTTCTTGAATTCATGGCTTCATGCTTGCTTGAAAATGTCTCGTAGTCTTGTTATCTTTTTTTTTTTCTAAAAACGGGATGGCATTTGCTTGGTAGTTGCCAATGTTTTGATGAGTTATCTTGGTGCCATGGTTGCAGGTTTATGTTAAGAGCACGTTTTTTATTCACTCCATCTGCGAGCCTCAAGTAAGCCCTTCATTGACCAGCTATTTCTACTGTTTATTTGCTTTTCCATAGTCATGATACTATGGTTCTATAATGTTGTACAGTCTCAGTGTCAGATAAATGAACAAGATTTTGAAATTATGATCTAGCTATTTCAGTGTGCCTAACTTGAACTATGCTTCATAAATGAAACAAACGGATGCTTTGCCTGTGAATTAGCAGATGCTGCTATCTGTTGTCCGCTTCTAGATGAACATTACATATTGCCTTGATGGTTCTTTCTGAAAATAGGGTGTAGACATTAATTGAGAAACTTCTTATTGGACGGCCTAGAGACATTTAGATTAATACTCTCTCAAAACATAAAATATAACCGTATGCATCTTCTCTATTGTTACCTTCAGGTTGCTCATGTTATGCTTTTTCATTCCAGTAGTAGTAGGATGGTAGCTCCTGGCAGTGTCTTTAGTTCACTACCATTGTTAGATAAATCAAAATGCCTAACAAAAGTATATATTTAGTGAACAGATTTCTCCCTGCACTTTTCTATTTACATCTGTGCATTGCAGAGAGATTAGTATGGAGGAGGACGACAACTCCGCCCGAGCCCGTGCCCACGACCGCCCAAGCTGCCATAGCTCAACACTGCCTTTGCACATGGATTCGGCCATGCCCACCCTGCCCTGATCTAGCTGCCCGTTTAATTTTGCCACTGAGGAACTGGCGCCCATGGAGGTACGCCCCTTCCAGTGGTGGGAGGACAAGCTGGGAGCAGATTGCGGAGGTGGTGGCGGAGGTGGTTGAGGACGACAACGACAAGCCGCCCTGGCTCTGCCTGCCCTAGCTGAAATAGCTCTGCAACCAGCTTTGAAACAACAGCTATTGCAGGAGCATCCGCAACCTAACTCCATCAATTCCCATATTACATAATTGATATTGGTTTGTAATTTTGCCATTTGTAGCGCCAAAAGAAATTAACACATTGTACGACTGTATTGTGTACCATCGTAGATCGTCACTGGATAATTTGCATGACTGTCATATACATGAGACAAAAAAAATACATAACATGTAATTGGTCTTCGCAGGCTGCAAACTACCTAGACCTGCCTGAGTGTCACGGAGATGATGAAGGGGGAGACTTTAGAGGACATTCCCAAAAAGTTCAACATCAAGAACGACTTCACGACTGAGGAAGAGGAGGAAGTGATGAGGGAGTAATAGTGGGCCTTTCGATAACAACAACAATATCCTATAACCAGGCCAGAGGGGAGGTGCTTGTTCATGATATTGAGTTATGTTTGTTTTGTTGGTCGTGAGCAGACTATTTTGCTACTTCGATGTAATTTTTCAACCAAATTTCACAGCATTGCTTAAGAAAAAGATGTGGACGATAAATAGTGTGCTGGGTTGTTTCATGTGAGCTATCTTCTTTGAGTAAAATTCACCGGGTGTCTGTTTTGACACACAAATTATGGCCAGCCTCTCACAAGCATTTCGTTTGATGGTCGAAGCAAGTTAAGCTGAGCACTAGACTAATTTGGTTTTTCTTGAGTTGTGAGTATATCTCATGGTGGTCACTGCTATGATTTGATCTGAAGTCATCTGTCTGTTGCATAAAAGGTAGGTACATAGAAACAGCTTGAGCTTTTGTAACTTAAATCATATAATCTAATAATCTATCATTTTGATAATTTTGTTTGTGTCTGTTAATTGTATGTCTTGTTCTAATCTTTAGCTCCCGTAGCAACGCACGGGCACTCACCTAGTTTTTACAATAATACTTACCAACCACCTTTAAGAGAGTTAGTGCTTAATCAGGGCAAATTAATGGATAGCATATCTAAGAAGCTAGCATCTAATAATAAAACCTTAGAATCAATTAATATTAGAATGGAAAGCTTTTCCAATACTATCAAAAATCAGCCTAGCTTTAATAAGATGCTAGAATATCAGTTGCAACAGCTTGCTCCCTTTGCTACTGCCAATGACCAAGGTAGGATTCCTAGACAACCAGGGGAATTAGAAATTGCAAATCTTGTAGACATCTTTAATGCAGGAAGCTACTGGAGTGATCCTCCGAGAGGAACATGGATTGACTCGTCTCTGCCAACCAAGAAAGGTGATCTAGGGAGACCAGTTATTCCGATCTCCATTGGAAGTACAAACTTTAACGAGGCGATCTGTGACTTCGGTGCAAGCATCAACATCATGCCTAAGGTGATATATGAAAGACTCTTTAATTATCCTTTATCATCCACAACCATGTGTTTGCAGCTTGCAGATCAGTCACTCTGCTATCCCATGGGAATCCTAGAAGAGATCTGTGTACGAGTACGCAACTCGTACGTACCTGCATACTTCACAGTAGTGAACACAGGCACTGATGAGAGGTCGCCTATCATTCTAGGACGACCATTCTTGAACACTACCGGAGCCATTATTTATGCCAGCAATGCCAAGATTACTTTCAACATTTAGGGCAACAGGGAAGACTTTTCTTTCAAGAATAGGACATTGTCATTCCCTGCTCAGAAGGAAACTGTCGGCAGTAGAAACAGGAGTAACACTCAGAACAAGGCTAAGACCAAGAACAAGGGCAAGAAGAAGGCCCAGAAGACAGAGACAGTAAGGATGGTCACTGCAATCCGCATGGAGTATGACCACCTGCTTAAGTCTCCGCATATGATCAAGAAGGACAACCCAGGTGTCCTGACTATCTTATGCTCCATCAATAGATGTTACTTCTACAATACTATTTGTGACACCAGATCGGGCATCAACGTTATGGCTAAGGTAACGTATGAATTCCTATATGGTACTATGTCTATGAACCCCACCTATGCGTAGCTGCAGTTGGCGGACCAGTCCTTTCGTTTCATGGAAGGGATAGCCAAAGACGTCCCTATCCATATCGACGACCACTACATCCCCACTGACTTCCTAGTCATCGATATGGGTGAAGATGAATGTGATCCACCCATCATCTTAGGAAGACCGTTCCTCAACACTACCAAGGCCATCATTTATATTGGAACAGGAGAGATCCACTTCCAATTCCCTTCAGAAAAGGTACGCCATCATCTCAATAGCAATTATATGATTGAGGAGGAGCCCAAGAAGAATAGGTCAAGGAGAAGGCGACGTATCCGCCACCAGAAGAAAAAGAATGTTGTAGACGGATGGGCTGATTATGAAGGAGAGGTTTCAAAATTTGAAGATCGATACCCCGACGAGAAGAACACCGTCAAAGAGGAGGTACCAGCAGAAGAAGAGATAGTGATTCCAGACACTCTCCTCCAAGTCACTGTCACCTACAGGGCAGGTATGGAAACCAAAGATAAAATTAGAATCGAATCCTGCACAGGACAAAGCACTTGTGGTGCCATCCGATGCACCTCTCGATTATTGAGCAAACAACAAGGTCCTGTTCAGAGGACTTGAAATCACCAAACACCACGCTAAGAGATAACTAGATATTTATCGGCATTTTCCTTTAGCGTATTTATTTTAATTGCAATAGTCATTGCATCTTTACTTTATTATATCTGCATTAGAAAATAAATATGTTTTGCATTGCATCTAGAAAAAAAATACTAAGCCCCATGTATTTAATGTGTGATGCAACAGCTCACACGTTCATCTACTGTGGTGGCATAAAAATAAGTTTGATCATATTTATTTTTCCTGTCTGCATATCATAAATATGAAAAGCATAAAAATATATTGATCCTATTAAAAGATAAATGGGCATAAGAAAGTTCTAGACTCCCAAAGCTTAGAGATTTATTACTAACGCTTAATCTGTTCCACAAACTTTGTTGTCTATTTGGGTTTCACAGGCTTTAGAGGATCAAGAAGGACTAATAGGCAGAAGGATGCCTGTACCCTGTCGAAGTTCTATCCACATCAGGCAAGTGCTGTTTCAAACAACAACCACCCACAACACTCCAGGAGGATCAGTACGCCTTCTCTGCCCGTCAGCAATCTCAGCAGACTATGCCAACATCCAGCTTGGGGGAGAGCAACCCCCGTATACCAAGCTAAGTATCTCTTACTCACTTATCTATTTATTCCTAGTGCGTTATGATAATATAAAATTGAAAAGATGAATAATCTTAGAAACTCAATAAACATTTATCTTTCATAATTAACTTTGCTAGTTTAGGAGAGCTCTTATATGGAGATGATGAATAGTTTAAAATGAACCTCTAGAATAAACTCTTATATGGAGATGATGAATAGTTGCTCTACCATAATTCCTTGCAAGTACCTAGTTTTCAACCTTGTACTCTTCTGAGTTTTAGACACAACTGTTTAGACTTAAGATTTTGCTCTAAACCTAAAACTTGTGGGTAGCGAATGCTTGATCCAAGTCTAGGTAGTTGACGAATATGATATGGGAAGGTTTTGAGCTACTATTAATCTTGCTCCTAGAGATGCTAGAGTTCTGGAGAATTTATTTTGAAAATCTTAAATTGCTACATGATGAGTTCCTTTATAATGAGAGTTCAAAATTCCTACCACAACCAAATACTCATGCTTACTAGATTAGGAAAGCCTCTCATTTATATATTTCATCCTATAAGCATTGAGGGTAGTTAAGCTGTGTTGACCCTAAGGAACTAGTCATGCAGTTAAAGTCAATATTATGTGCTCTCCATCCATTACTCTTAGCTACTTCTGTCCTTACATGTATGCAACCACTTACATCCACTTCACCATATTCACTATGTGCTACTTCTATTCCTAGAAGTACCACCCACATATACGCACTATACTCTGTGCTATTTCTATTCTGGGAACACGCACCTATACTGCTTGTTGACACCTCGGGTGGCACACAGAATTAACTACAAGCGCACGACTGTGAGTTGTAGCTTTTCACCAAAGAAGTATTCCTAGGGTTATCGAATCCATGAGGAATGTGAAGTGATCTAAAGGCTAGAAGGAAGGATGACTATAGGGATAGAGCTATAGAGGATAACTACTAGGGTTGGTCCACTACCGTCACTACACTAAGGAATTATATATCCTTGACTTGTGCACTGTGAGTGTACGCGCCCTAAACTCACTCAAGAGAGTTGATTAGGCACGACGCACAACAAGCTCTACGTTTTAAGGACTAGGCCCAACGTGGTGGAATACATAGGCTAACTGGGCTGTCACCACCTGCGCTACCATAGCTATCACTACTACAAATAATTTATCGTGGCGGGCAAAAATGATTTTCCGAGGTGGGCAACTAAAACGCCTCGGATGAAAGGTCACGGTTAATGGGATCTTTTCTGAGGCAGTTTGGTGCCCGCCTCATTAAATCGAATAAAAAAACAAAAAAAAGCAAAAAAGCCCACAGCCTCACTGGGCCTGGATTTGGGCATCATCACTGATGCTTCTACCCACCGCCGCCGCCAAGGGGAGCTACTGCCACTGTGGATCCATGCGCCCACCATGGATCCGGCCACCATGGCCATGGATCCGACCACCACGCCTAGGTGCGGATCCAGCCACCACGAGCAGATCTAGTGACCTCCCCCGTGGATCTGGGCACCATGGATGCTGATATGCTTGGAGAAGCCGCTGAAGGAGCTCAGATCCATGACATTGGAGACGATGGGGCGCTGCGTCGTTGCTTGAATGGGGAGAGGGAGAGGCCGTGCCACTGCTGGCCATGGGGTAGAGGGAGGAGCACCACTCTGCTGCCTACTCACTGGGAGAGGGAGGGGCTGAGAGGAAGATAGGGGAGGGGGAGGGGAGGGCGATCAGAAGGGGAGAGGGTGACGAGCTGGGGAGAGAGCGTCGAGCCTGGGGAGAGGGCATCGGGCCTGGGGAGCGATGGGGATGGAGATAGGAGCGTCGGGCGAGTGACGGCTGAGTGAGGGAGAGATATATGAATCTAACCCTAACTCCTCGTGTATATATATAAACCCGATAGCATATTTAATATGGGCTTTTGTCTGGGCCTAGATAGTATTAACCAAGACTGGCCTTATAAAAGGGCCCGCCTCCAAAATGGAGTATTTTTTGGAGGCGTGCCTTTTATAATGCCCGCCTCGGTTAATAGATTTTGCGAGACATTTATTTTTTAACCGCCACTGTAAATCCATTTTGCGAGGCTGTTTTTTGTAACCGTCTCGGTTAAAAAAAATGACCACCTCGGTTAATCACAAGTATTAACCGAGGCGGTTAAAGTTTCTGTCTACCTCGGAGGCCTATTCCAAAAGGTCTTGTAAAATCTTTTTTGTAGCAGTGTATCTGAAGGCCTAGCCGTATTCAAGGGTAAGCTATAGCCTAAGCACCGTGCTTAATCTACACACTTACTACTCTAATCCAGATCCTAGAACTAGAGCACTCTAACCAAGCAATGAAACGAGCACACAAATAGGAATAAATAAATACTTAGAAATAATAAAGGTTTATAGGATTACCAAAGAAGAAGCGCAAAGTAGAGGGAAGCAGAGGTCGCTGACAAGACCAGCTCCTCTCCTGACTTCTCCTCTTCTCCTCTCTAACTCTCTTCTAGGGGAGGCACTAGCTAGCTACTCACTAACTCTAGGTGTCTAACTATCACATGAGCCTGCCTCCTCTTGAAGTGACCTGAGGGGGGTTTATATAGGCTGTAGGTGACAGGAGCGCTACGGAGGCCCTGAGGAGTGGCGGGTGCCAGAGTGGAGTGGCGGGCGCCATGCCCAAAGTGGCAGGCGCCACTCGATGCAACTGCCTTTTGATCCTAGGGCTCCTGCTTGCTCCTGGAGGCGGTTCCCCAAGTCGGTGGATTAGTTTCACATGTTGGAACTCTTTTGTCACATGTTGGAAAGATCACAATCCATGTGACACCCTCATGCAGCCCTTGGATGAAACCGACATCAAAACAATGCACCAGATGGCTCCTTAGGGTAGTCACGCGGATCGGTGACGTGTGCTGACCAGGTGGAGGTGGTGGGTGCCACCTAGGAGTGCCGGGCGCCAAGGTGGATGTGGCAGGCACCACATCATTTTGGCCATTAGTCTCCTCTTGTCCTCTATGTTGCAGGTGTACAAAGTTTCATGCAGTTCTAATATCGTTTCCTTCAGTTGTGAGCTTGTCTTTGGATGGTGATCATTACTACCGGACTTCCATGCCTTCCAATGCCATGAACCAAGCTTGTCATGGGTTCTCCATTGAGTAGAGAGGCCTTGGAGCAAGTTTGATGGCCATTGGACATATGTTCATGGCGGCCGCCATACATTCCTGGCGCCCGTCATGCCCTAGTGACAAGCTTCCGACACGTTATATCTCACAATCTTCCAGAAGCCATAACTTTGTCATCCGAACTCTGAATTGAGTGAACCAAAACTCCATTTCATGTATCTCGACGAGCTCTTTAACATGGAGTAATCAAAATGAGCAATTGAAGATGTCTTTTTACCATGTATATTGCCCTATTTCACCTGCACTCACATAATCACCACAAGTTGTGGAAATCATTAGTAATAAACCCTATGACTATGTTTTGTGTCACTTATATGACCAAAATAGCCATTGTTGATAGTATAAAATGAGGTGTTAAGGACCATCAACACTACTTCTACTCTGGAAGTACGCATTCATTCATTCACCCACACACATTCCACATCTACTTAGAAAATGTTCTACTCCTACACTGGGAGAAGGCACCCAAAAATATTCATTGCCATTATGTCTTATTCTACTTATCCTATAAAGCTTCACTTATTTCAGTTGATACTCCCTACTGTTATTAGTGCATTAAAAGGGTTGGCTGATCTTAAAAAAGAGAGAAAAAGAAAAGAAAGAGGACAAAAGTCCCAAAGAAAAAGAAAAGAGAAAGACAACCAAGTCCTTATTCTCAGATTAGGGAGGTATGTTATCCCCAAGGAGCAATTGTAGAATTAGATATTCACCATCAGTCATCACCCCTCATCATTCTTATCATTCACTGCACTCACATGCACATATGACTTGGTTGTATAATTAGTTTCTCTGGATCCATGGTTTAACTATGCAATACATGCAAGTAGGTTTGAATTGTCTTTCCCACCTATGAGCTCCATAAGCCAATTATGAGTAGGGTGAGAGAGAGAAGGCTATTAAGCCTTAGTGATATAATTACCATATTCTGAGAGAAGGCATATTCACTTGCCTTGGAGAGGATCCAAAAATACCACATATGAGAGACTGAAAAGGATCATACAAGGAAACTCTGAGTTTTATTTGAAAATATTGTAAAAACTTTAGAATAATAGTTGACCAAAAGAGCAAGAAGCATAGTGCTTGACTTGACCGTTCTATCTTTCAACTACTCAAGACCTAAGTGATAGCTATAAGCTCCATGGTGAAAGGTAATATGGGTGAGTCTTGAGATAGAATAGTTCACTCTAATTCGGAGGAGAGTCCTTGTTTGAACGCATGTGTACTTGTGAGGCGTGAAAGTATTGTAGTAACTCCTGATCCATCACTGAGTCTATCTTTGCTCAGGGACGAGCAAAAGGTAAGCTTGGGGGAGTTTGTTGATGGTAGATAAGTACACTTTTTAACCATCAACATAGCATGAGAAAAGACTTAAATCAGAATATTATTTAGCTATAGGGGTTATCACTAACAGAATTCCACAAGCTTTGGTGATTGACTATTTCTGTAGGGGGTTATCTGAATAAGAACAAAATGAGGTCCACATGTCAGATTTACATAGAGAGAATACGTGAACTTCAACTGAGGAATATTCTAGAAGACTAAGGAAGCCACGCCCTACAAGATGGGGCCCACCTGCCATAGGATAGGGGCGGGCGCCTAGGGTGGCAGGGGCGGCCACCGAGGCTCTCCACCAATGGGGTGTAACCTCGTGGATCCTACCTCCACCGCCTTTGAGGAGTAATCTTGAGCGTACATTTAAGTCAGTTTGATCCGAGGGCTGTGGTGCTTCCTAGGGGGCTATAAATACAAGCTTGACCCCACTAGAAACCCTAATTTTCAGAGAAGGAATTCATTATTATCTGAGGAATTCAGAATTAGACAGAGAGGGGTCCCTCGAATGGATCTATCTCTTTAGGGTTATTAGCCACCATCTCAATTAGATCTCTATAGTTCTATAGCATAGCTACATAGGAATAGACCTAGAAGGAGTCAAGCCTAGCTTGGAGTCCGGATCTATCTTTGTTCTCAGTAAACTCTTATTCTTCTTTGTGATATTCATATTAGCTCTTGCTACCATGAATATGACTTTGATCTATTTGATTATATCAGAATTAACTTTATTCTATTTGCTTATGTTCTCAATTATATTGTTATTTGTCTACTTTGATTATATGCCTAGCATAGTTAGATTAGAATTATGTCTATGCATAGGATCATATATCGCTTACTCATTAGGCCGATGGGTAACTGGTAGATATGGTGTAGGCAAGGTGCCTAGACCCTATTTATCTGTGATTACCCCTTATAGTCCGGAGCTCGAGGTAGATCGCGGGAGTGACAGTCCTGTTGAGTCCTTTGTAGTCTTCCTCCCTATTATAAGGATTGTAGAGCACCATTATTACAGGGAAGTGATTGCTATGTTCATGATCTTTTTTGCTAATATCACTATGCATAAGTATAACCTTTTCTTAGGATGATGCTAGGTGTAATAGCACTAATCATTGCATGCTTTGACAATATAGTTAGAATACTAGGGATTTATTCTTGTAGATCATCCTAGTCCATGCTAGTGTTATAGACTTAGAGTAATCTATTGAGATGATTATCATATTTATATATGGCTATGTACTCTTATTTATCCTCTATCACTTATTATTTAAATATATTATTTATCTTATGTGACACTTACCCTACATAAGAGATAGATAAAGACATGATTAAGATCTCCTTGGATAGATGCAGTGCCCATTGATCATTATCCATTGCAAGTCCCTTCCTAATGGTAAAAATATAAATAACGATACCTAGATTACTCCGGGTTAAAATGCTACATTGGTATTATATGTGCGCTTGTGGATTCCTTTATTTATTTATTCCTTAGAAAATCATGTAGATTTAATACCAGCACTTGTATATCATGTTGGTGATGACAACCTAGCTTAAGTGATGTAAAGTAATTTTGACGCCATTGCTAGGGATAGGTATACAAGTTTATTTATAGTTGTTGCATTAAGAAGTGTCAACACTCATTCATCCGGTATTCGAGGGGCCCAAATGCTAGCGTCCTTGGTTCCAGCAACCTCCGAAGGTGAGGATAGTGCCTGGGCCCTAGGGCGAAGACTAGATAGTGAGACAAATTTTTGGGTCAGGGTGCGACCTATATAAGGGCGGCATTTCTACATGCGGTTGGCATTGACCACCGCCTGTAGAAATGCTTTTCTACAGGCGGTGGTCAATGACCACCACCTGTACAAAACAATTTCTGTTATATTGTTTCTACATTTCTTTTTTATTTTTAGTGTTATATATTATTTGTATATTTCTGTTATATTGGATTCAGATAGTGCTTCACTGCTTGTACTATCTATTCAGAACTACAATCTTTGATGATTCAGATATTAGATTGTTTCCATATTTGGTGCGTGTAACAAGTGATATTAGGTTGTTTCAATATTTGGTGCAATTCAATTTGTAATTCTGGTGCAATATTTAAGCGGGCCCAATGCGAGTGATGATATTTCTACTCTTTGCCACCTCAGCAAGCAATCCTACGTGGCATTTGCTTACATGGCGAGTTTCAAGAAACTTATGACTTTAAATCAGTTGTCATAAGTGTTTGTGACTTTCTAATTCAAAGTCATAATGCTATGACTTTGCCCATTAAAAGTCATAAGTGGTCATTAAAGACAGTCATCTTTTGAAATTTCATTTTTTGTCAACTTGGTGTCACAAATGATAACTTGTGACTTATTTTCCATGTATTATGACTAATATCAAATGTCAAAAGATGACAGATTTCTTGTAGTGGGCCTAGAGGGGAGGGCCAGGTTCATCCTGGACGACCCCTCCGAGGCGTACCTCTGGAAGGGTCTTGAGGAGACCGGCCGCGCCAGCGTACAGCCCATCAACCGGGCATCCAAGCTTGTGAGCCGGGACATGTACAACTTTGCCCAGGTAAGGGCGCCTAACCCCTTTGGGATATTTTCTCGTCGTACCTTTTTTGCTAATTTTCTGTGTGATGTTACCCTATAGGCACTCATGGCCACGTCCCGCAAAAAGTCAGAATTTCTCCAACGGGAGCGAGACGCGTGGGCGGCCTAGCAAGAGGAGAAGGCCTCTTGGGAAGCGGCCGAGGGGGAGCTCGCAAAGGAGTGCGATGTATCCGCTAACCTCTAGTGGAGGTGTTCCGAGCTCGAGGCCGAGGCTCGGGATGCTCAGGCGAAGGTTGCACCTCTAGAGAAGAGGGTTAGCGATCTCGTCCAAGAGTTTTAGGAGCGGAACGCCGCCGCCGAGAGGTACCAGGGTGAGGTCATCCGGGTCGAGGCCCTACTCACCTAGAGGGACCTAGCCCTGTACCAAGCCCGAGACGAGCTTGCCGAGGTTTGGGGCCAAGCCTCTCAGTGGCAGGGTCAGGCGGAGGCGAGCGCAAAGCGAGTGGGAGGTAATAGCTATGATCTTACCTTGGTTGCTTGTGTGTAAATTTGTACCTTATTTTTGCTTTTTATCGCAAAGCTAGAGGGGAAGGTGGCCGAGACAGTCTCTGCGGCCGAAGCTCTACAGAAGACCCTCAACGACGAAGCCACAGAACGCTCAGCTCTAGAAGGTGTTGTTGCCTCGGCATACGAGGGGCTTGGAGTCGAGGCGAACCCGTCGGGGTCTTCCTTGCGCAGGCGCGTCAATGCCTTGTACTCCTGGGTCAACGAGAGGCTAAGGGACGCCCTCCACACCAGGGTGAAGAAAGCCCTGCCCGTGGTGAGCTCCCACTACGTCGGCATCGATCTACCGGTAGTGAGCGAGGGCTATGTCGTCCCCGACGATGAGGAGGAGGCCCGTGAGGAAGTCCAGAAGCTCTCTGATGCCAGGGAGGCCCCAGGAGACGCCTTGGCTGCCTTCTTCGACGCAGAAGTCGTGCTCCCCCTCGGTGTGCAAGATGCTGAAAAGGCAGGGCCATAGAGCCCTTGTAATTGATTAGCTTTCTTTGTAAACATTGGCGGCCGACACAGCCTTATTTTGTGAACTTGATTTCTATATGATTATTTTATGAATGTTTTTTCTTATGTTTTTGCACTTATTTTCCCCCTTGGAGCCGACCTTGCCTCAACAGCGTGAGGTAAGGTGAGCCACCTAGGGTCTGATCTTTTGGTTGGAGCGTTCTGAGCCAAAGCCTCTTCCCTATTTCCTAATGCTTTTAGACCCTCCATGGGACTTTTTCTAAAATCCGAACAAACTTGTCTCCCAGTCTTAAGGGGTGAGTAGAAATGGTCTTATCCCATAGGCGTGGACGGTTTTTCAGGCTCGTCCATCATTAAGTCTAGTTGGTCAGTTTGTGGTTTTTTAGCTTCTCAAGAACGGGGATAAAGGCTTGGGTCAGAAAAACTCTTTGAAAGGTCCTAATATGGCTAGAGGGGGGTGAATAGCCTATTTAAAAATTCTACAAACTCACTAGAGCAAGAGGTTAGTAAATAACAAAGCGAAGCTTTTTGCTCTAGCTCTAAAGGGGTGTTTGCAAGCCACCTACCCAACAATTCTAGTTGCTATGATCACTAGGCACACAAGAGCTATGTCTCTACTTACACTAGAGAGCTACCTAAAGTTTCTATATAAGTAAGTAAGCTACTCTAGTTTACAAGAAAGTAAGAGAGAGATGGTCTGATCTTTACACCACCGCGTAGAGGGGATGAACCAATCAATAATATGAAGTCCAATCACCGGGAGAAAATCCAAAGTACAATCACAATGGAGACACACGATTTTTCTCTCGAGGTTCACATGCTTGCCAGCACGCTACGTCCCCGTTGTGTCGACCAACACTTGGTGGTTCGGTGGCTAAGAGGTGTAGCACGAACCTCGTCCTCACTAGGACACCACAAGAACCTACCCACAAGTGAGGTAACTCAATGACACGAGCAATCCACTAGAGTTACCTTTCGGCTCTCCGCCGGGGAAGGTACAAACCCCTCACAATCACCGGGAGATGGCCACGAACAATCACCAACCCGTGCCAATCCTCCTCCGCTGCTCCAAGCAGTCTAGGTGGCGGCAACCACCAAGAGTAACAAGAAAACCGCAGCCAAAACGATCCCCAAGTGCCACTAGATGCAATCACTCAAGCAAATGCACTTGAAATCACTCCCAATCTCACAAAGATGTTTAATCTATGAAGGAGATGAGTGGGAGGTGTATGCTTAGGCTCACAAGGATGTCAAGTATGTTAGAATGCCAAGAGTGTAAGCCCCAAGCCGGCCAAACACGTATTTATAGCCCCTCAAACAAATAGAGCCGTTGGCTCTTTCACTGGGCAAACCACGGGGTCACCGGACGCTCTTAAAGGGGCACCAGACGCTCAACACCTGCGTCCGGTGCTCCAACAACAGCCACATGTCGCCTTTTGAACTTCTCGTGTCAGAGTCTAACGGTCACCTGCAGTGCACTGGACGCTGAGCAAGTTGGCACCGGACGCGTCCGGTGCACACCGGTCTTAAATACAGAGAGGTCTGCAAGTTCGTGGGGTCACCGGACGCACACCACCGGACGCTCCAAGCTGCGTCCGGTGCTCACCGGACTTAAACTCAGAGAGCTCTACAAAACGCTCAGGTCACCGGACTCACACCACCGGACGCTCCAAGCTGCGTCCGGTGCCTTGCGTCCGGTTCCTTACCCTAGCTGGGCCAGGCACTGTCTGCACCGGACGCTCAGACTCAGCGTCCGGTGCTCCAGAAGCCAGTGTCCGGTGAGTGTTCCTCAGCGAGAAACACTCCCGCGACTTCTCCAAATTTCCCACCGGCACAATAGAAAATATGCACTTCATTTTCTTAAAAAGCGCCAAATCAAACTCCACCTCCTTCTCAAAGTGTGCCAACAGCACAATGTGTAAACCAACATGTGTATGTGTGTCAGCATTTTCACAATCATTTTCTTCGAAGGAGTTAAGTTAGCTCACTAGGTTCTAAATGCATGCACATGAACAATGACACCTAGTGGCACTTGATAACCGCTTAGCCAAAGAATTCCCCTCTTTATAGTACGGCTATCTATCCTAAATGTGATCACACCCTCTATGGTGTCTTGATCACCAAAACCAAAACCCTAAGCAATACCTTCACCTTGATCTCCATAGGGTTTTGTTTTTCTCTTTCTTCTTTTCCAAGTTGAGCACTTGATCATCTTATGGTCATCACCATCATCACCATGATCATCACTTGCTCCATCACTTGGCATGTACCAACCATATTAAGTCTTGTTGATGCAAAAGCTGATTTGCAAACACAAAGGGCTAATACCCGATTTAAACGTTAAGGCGTGCCAGCCGATTTGACCTTACTATCGGCAAAGGTGGTAACTCGAATACTTTGGTCCCGACAACAGCGATGCGCCCGGATGTCACGGCCAAGAGGTATTCACGCGGAACTTGAGAACACGCCGAGCTTAAGTCGACGAATTCCTAAGGACTCGTAGTGAAAAGGAAAAAGTATGACGAAGTCGTCGAAAATGTAGATGCTTGGAATATGAGTAAAGACGTGTGTTTGATTGATTGATAGATATTACAAAGCCCTAAGGTCCATATTTATACCCTGCTCGAAGAGCTACAACCAGATACGACTAGAACTCGAATTCTAAATTACACAGAATCCGTATACAAAACGATTTAAATAACTAAGGAAAACATAAAACTACTCCCCCGTGACAAACTGGGACACCTCCACAAACCGATCGGCAGCTTCCAGACTCTCCCTCCATATCATCGGCAGACTCCCTTGACATAGCCATCGGCAGACTCCCCTGTCATAACCATCGGCACAGACACATCATCACCTATGGACTTAGTCACGTCCAACCCTTCCTCCATCGGCAACCACCTTCATCGGCAACTCATCCTGTAAATCAAACACCACCGTCTTATCTTGCCGTCCTATACTTCACCAATCATGGACACGTGCCCAAAAACGGTGTCAACACATGCCCCCCAATTTCAGAGTATAAAATTATTAATGCTCCGAAATTCTCTGCAGTAATGATGCCTTTCCGCAATTAGTGCTCCCAACCCGATAACCGACAGCCTTAATCTGAACAACTCTAATTTGATTCTTCCGCAGATTCCTCAAAATCCTCAACTTCCCAAACGGACATTTCCATTTTAGTCGCGCATCGGCAATATTACCGTTACAAGGATTTGCCGATGGACCGATCAGGACGTTCTTATCTTATCCCCCCAAACGGCTATCTCCACTTCATTCGCCCATCGGCAATATGACCGTTACAAGGCGCTGCCGATGGACCGACAAGGATATCCCGCACAGTAAAATATCTCTGGAAAATGACCGCTTCCTGTCAAATCACCTGCGCAATCCTTTGATTACCGTGCGAACAGTTACCATATCTGCCTGAGTACCCTCGGATTTCACGGATACGGCGAAGAGATAAGTCAAATTTGCCCCTGCCCGTTTTGTCCTATAAATAGTTCCTTCTCGGGTACTCCTTTTCCATCACATCATTCCACAACTCCAACTCCACTTTCCCGGCGGCGGTGCTGTTCAAGAACTCCAAGATCTCCGACGAAGTCCCTTCTTCACCAACTCTGAAGCCCTCGATCATCCTCCTCGTGACAAGATGGCCGTCAGCTTCATCGTTCCTAAGGTCAGTTCTTCACTCCATCTCTTGCACTTTTCCTCACACCCCTGTTCATCCACAATCCATTTTACTGAATATTTCCCTTTTCTTTCTTTGTTTTTTCTTTTACCTTCAAAACCATTAGGATTTGTCCAACAAAATTGTCATCCCCACCGATCAACCACACCTCCAATGCCTTGGCCCGTTAGGGGATCCAGATCCAACCGACCTCATTAATGCAGAAACCAACAGGATCCCTTTTAGAGCCTAGAACTTTTCTTTGGATCTGTGGAAGGATACTTTCCGTTCTTGGCCCAGCCCTACCGTGGGGTGGAAGGATTGGTTCTTGAGGGTCAGCAACTCAAATGAAGTCCAGTGGGGCGAGAGAAAGCTAGACCAATGCATTAGGTTGTCTATTGCCGATATGCATAGGAATGAATCACTGCTGATAGCTGCATCATATTTCTGGTCAGACACGCTCAATGCTTTTGTCTTTGGCCACGGCCCTGCTTCTCCTACACTTGCCGATGTAGCCATGCTTACTGGCCTAGATGTATCCTCTGCCGATAGCACCCATTTCTTCGATACCAAACCCAAGGCCATGGTAGAAACTCGTGCCATCGGCGGTTGGTCGAGGTACATCCAAAAATACAGCAAAATAGGCCCTGTCAACATAAAAGAGCAGACTTGCTTCCTGAACATGTGGTTAGATAAATTTGTGTTCTGCGGCCGATCGGCAGGACCAACTTCCGTCTACCTAGCAGCAGCCGAAAACCTGGCCAATGGTGGCTGATTCCCTCTCGGCCGATATCTGCTCGGGGCAGCCTACCACCTCCTTCACCAAGTAACCAGGAAACTCTTACTCGGCCAGTCTATCGGTAACTTGGGAGGTCCTTGGTGGTTCATCAACATGTGGCTCAGCCTCCACATGCACAAGCGCCTTGAGTTCAACCTCTTCGCACAGCGTTTTCCAAGGGATATAGCCGAGGACTATGTACTGGATGAAGAAGAATCGGCAACACGTCCTCCCCTAAACTTTGGTGAGGCTGTCATAGTTCTGCCTGGTACAGGAGGTAATCCAGATCAGGTTAGCCGATTCTTCCAAACTTTGTACGAAGGTTTGGCCAGAGATGAGCGAGCATGGTTGGCCTATGACGACCCAGACACTATGTTCCCCCTGGTTTTCAACCCATTCAATGATGCTCTCGACAAGGATCACGAAGTGATGATGGCACTGGTCACTCCCCGAGCTATACCAGTGAATTTCTTTGGCAGTGGGAAAACCTCCCCTCAAACTTATGAATTTTATAACCCATCGGCATTAGCTCGTCAATTAGCTTTCCGCCAGCTGCCGATTGCACTCTGTTACGCCGATGTGATAAAACCGAGGGAAACCATCACCAGCCTCCTTGAATGGATTCGAGTAGCCCAACTGTCGTCAAGTGCCGACACAGATGTAGATTTGTCAGAGTGGGTTCCAGCCGCCTTTATCACTCAGGCATACAAGCAATGGTGGGCAGAATGGAAGGAGCATCTGTTCTGCAAATCGGCCCTCTCGTACCGTGGTATGATCGATCGTGAGTACGAAGTCCCTGATGATGCTGTAAGTATCTTTGAACCGATGTTCCAATTCTCTCGATTTCACTTCCATCGGTGATTTACTTTTGTATCGTTTTGCAGGTTGACAACACCCCTCCATCGGTCAGCAGGAGTGGCAAGCCGATTGACCTGTTTGCATCGGGTCCAATCTCTTCAATCGGCCACAACGCTCCTACTCTGGCCGCCATCGTGCATCGAGGCATACGCCTCAAAAAAGTCACCACCAGGAGGACTCAAACATCTCCATCGGTAGCTGCTTCCACCCTAGCACAAGCTTTTAAGGTAACTGTCAAACCTTTTCATTCATACCAAATTTACTTTTGCATCTGCCGCACTGGTACTCACAAATTCTCCTTTCTGTATCAGCAAACCAGTGCATCGGCAAAGACCAAAGGTAAAGGTGCCGATGCCCCCCGGTCCAGCCAGCAAAAGAGAAAAGGTGCCAAGAGTACCAGGGCACAAACAAAGCGCCAGAAAGTGGCAACTCCCCCTCCTCCTCCGGTATCTCCAATTCCGGTAGAATCTTCTCCTTCTTCTCCAGAAGCCCTGATGCAACAAGTGCCATCTCCTCCTCCAATGCAAGAAGCACCACAAGTGGAAGAACCTCAACTAGAAGAGTCTCAACCAGAAGTACCTCAGCCATCAGGAACATCGGCTGATGTGCATGAGCCAACTACCGATCCAGCAGGTTACGTTATAGCATCGGTGGTCTCTTCCATCCAGACAAGTACTGCTCTTCCTCAAGGTAACATACTTTTATAAAATTATCGCCGATGAACCTATTTTTCCCGCCTTATAACCATTTATGTTAATCTTTCAGCTAATATAGTTTCATCGGCAACTCTGGCCGATCAACCCGTAGCTCCATCGGCATCCGCGAGTCACAGGCGAGAGATCGCCCTAAAACAAGTAAGTTATCCATCCCCCTGCTTGCATTATTTGTCAACACCTGACTATAGAATAACTTGTTTTATTTCTTTTTCAGGAGCAGGATTCTCCTGACAGCCTGTTCTCTTTCGCCATCGACATCTCCGAAGACGAGGGTGAAGAAGCAAGCTCTTCTCATGTAGTCAGGATTACATCGGCAAAAGTCAGGGCAAAGCTGGAAGAATTATCGGCCCTCCTCCACCAAGACACAGCCCAGTTAGTCAATGATTCCGATCCAGCCAAGGCTTTATTCAAGACTCTAAGAGGCCAAATCCCTGCCGATGCCGAAGAAGATCTCTTTCAAGCAGCTCACCTGGAGAGCCGTCAACTGCAGTACCAAAGGGCTGCCCAGCGCCTTGCCGACAGAGCCGCTCAGACCCGACTTTCTGAGGAGATGATGAAAGAAAAGATCCTGACCGATGAGAAGCACAAGAACATCGGCACCTTGAAGTCCTCAGGAGACGTACTGAAGCAGAAGATCTCTGATCTATCGGCAAAAAGAGAAGCCCTGTTGGCAGAACTCAAGCAAGTGAAGGATGCCCTATCCCAAGCCCAACAGGAAGAGAGTCAACTGCCAGAGACCATCAAACTCCTTGAGCAAGAGCGAAATGCCCATGGTCGCAAAGTACTGCAGCTGAAGAAGAAGTTGAAGCCGATAGAAGGTTCTGCCGATGAGGACGTCAAAGAGATAGAAGCAGCCAACCAAATCCGCCTGCGTGCCATATCGGCCATCCAAGCGTTGCTAAACATGTGAGCCCTTCATCGACAAGATACTCGCTTCTCTCTGCTTCCCAACCTTCTTGATATTTAGTCTAACCGATAGGACTGTTATCGGCATCTTTTGAAACATTAAGCCCGGTCCCAGATACATTTCAATCCAGCCGATAGGAGTGTTATCGGCATTTAAACTTTTATGCATCGACCCATATACTTGGGTAATACTTCTTCAGATATTTGCCATTTAATGCTCTGGGAAATTCAACTCCTTCAAGAGTTTCTAAAATGTAGGCATTGCCAGGAGCCGATCGACTTATCCGATAGGGACCCTCCCAATTGGGAGACCACTTCCCAAACTTTGAACTTTTAGTCCCAATCGGTAAGATCAACTTCCATACTAAGTCTCCATCGGCAAATTCTTTAGCCTTTACCTTCTTATCATACCATCTGGCAAATCTTTTCTTATTCTCTTCTATACTCATCAAAGCCCTCAGCCGATGCCCTGTTAGATCATCCAACTCGTCTGTCATCAAAGTAGCATAATCATCGGCAGCCAACTGATCTTGAAAAGATAATCGCCTAGACCCAGCCTTAATCTCCAAAGGTAATACTGCATCATGCCCATACACCAATTGATAGGGTGAAACCTTGGTCGATCCATGATGAAGCGCCCCTGGTAAACCAGGAACTCAAATGTGATACAATACTAGTCCCAGGAGGCTAATAACACATTTATTACATCAGATAAGTTTCAGCGTAGTAGTCTCGGAAAGCGTAGACAAGGAAGGCACGCTATAATAATAAGACACCAAAATACAACATAGGTCCAAAGGACCCAGAAACAAACGATATCACAATCGAACATCTGACGAGTCCCAATGCCACAGGCTTAGTTGGGTGCAGACACGACCTTACTCGAACGCCACTTCGGGATCAAAGTCCGGATCTTCCTCTGTTTAATAAATCAAGGGTGAGTACAAAGTACTCAGCAAATCCAACCTTACCCTACGGAAGGGGATAACAGTATATATGCATATGGATAGATCAAGGATGAGGCTTAGTTTTATTTGCATAAAGCTATGTTTTTACACAAGCAAGGTTTCATTTCAAAAATACTGTTGTAAAAGAACTCTTTTTCTACATATGATAGTATTTCTGAAAATAGGGGTTTGATCACAATTTTAAGTGTTGTTGAACCCTTGTTCCCACAACACAATGGCAGTCAACCATTTATTTCCAAAATCACACTCACTCACATGTTTTTCACTCATCCCAACCAATCTAGTTGTTGAAACCAAACCATAACCCGTCCGAGACCGCGGACACGGCTATCCAGATAGATTTACACTCTGCAGAGGTTGTACACTTTTCCCACAAGTAGGATACCATAACTTACACCGTCGTGCAAGCACAGATCCATCAAAGTCATTACCCTCCATAGCTAAGTAATGGCGCTCACCACGGGAACACTAAGGCCACATCTCATGATACCACAATAATTCACAAAGCTCTATTCATATATTTCCACAATTTCACATACATCACTTAGTGTCCCGTTTCACACCTGCCTCCAGGTGATTGCCATACTAACTAGAGGGATTTAGACTAAGCCTTTCCCATGCAAGGCGAGTGGTTGTACGATAAATGAGTTAGGCAAGATGAATCATCAACTCAGTCCTTAATCGAGACAAGGCGGATATCTTCTCGCTTAACCCCGCAAGGTATAAGCCACAACACCAGGGCATCCCCAAAAGAGATCCCATCCGCCCCATCTCCATAGTAGTCACATCTATAACTTGTTCATTAATCCATTCACAATACCCACAATTTATTTTCACCACTCACACCTTTTACTTTTAAAATCATTATATTTGAAAAATATAGCGATGAGTATCCAGGATGAGTAACAAGTCCTAAGCATACTAAATAATAATATTTCTATCATAGCATATTATTTGTTCCTAGGTTCGAACAAGACAATTACCGGGTAATATCAATTCAAGGATGGCTATTCAACAGGTTTTAACTAAGCAGCGAAAATACTTCGTACATATATTGTACATGTAATATTTAAAACGGCTTCTACGGGTTGTGTTTAAAAATAGAATCAATATGCACCAAAGGGGATCGGTTGGACTTGCCTCCGTCGGTGTCCTCAGCAAACTCTTGCTGACAGTCCGGGTCCTCGGCGTCAAACTCGCGGTATTCGTTTCCAACGTTCTCGTTTTCCGGCTCGTTCACTCCGTCAGCTAAAATACGCGACGAACGACACAGACAACAGGCACAGATAAATAATCATATAAATTCAAATAAGCTCTAAAAATCATGAAATTAATATGGGAGGTAGATCATGATTTTAGATGAATTTAGGAAAAAGAATTATTGAAATCAGAGTTAGCATGTGGCATTTGTGAAATAGCCGGAATTTAATCATGCGAAAAAGGCTAATGGTGATTAAGAAATACATGCTTCACGAGATGAATTTTGGCTGGTAGTGCATGTTGCATGCATGCATGTACTATTTGGAGTTAATGCTTATGGCCCACACATGCATGGTTAGAGAGAAATTAATAGGGGTCATTAGAGCTCTTCTGTATGTCATGGTTCTATTCGTGGAGTTCTTGGCAGTGAATCGGTACAGACAAATATAAGGAAAAATACAGGAAAATACTACAGAAAGACACAGAAGAGCAAGGAGATGCTCATGAGCTGCTCACCTCGTCTTGCGACGACAGTCGAGCTCAGCTTGTGCGTATGGCCGTATACGGTATACGCGAAGTGAGAGCGAGTGAGCGAGTGAGCGAGTGAGTGGACGTGCTTCTCGGGTGGTGAGAGTGAGCAACCGAGGCTGGCTTTTATAGGCCAAAGCGCTCAGCTGCGTGCCATTAAAAATGCTACTGTAGCGCATGGTCGGTGCCTAATTTGCATGCATGATGCATGCAAATGGACGGTGCCTAATCACCGTGTCCTTGCATGCAGGTGCATGCAAATGGACGGTGCATGCTCGTCCTGCATGCATGAGATATATATTCGTGTAGGTGTACTGTTATGTTTTCTTGCATGTAAACTTGCTGGTACTCGCTGTTATTTGTGCGTGAAAAAAAATATGGATGGATTAGATGGAGATACTATAGAGCTCAAATTATTTCATAGTTTTTTAAAATATATTTTGAAAATAATTTTTAATGCGAGTGATTTTTGAATGTGAATTTTTGGATGTTACAAACCTACCCCACTTAAAAGGAATCTCGTTCTCGAGATTCGGCTGGGTCCTAAATAGATGGGGAAACTCTTTTCTCAGGGCATCTTCTCTTTCCCATGTTGCTTCTGCTTGAGTGTGTCTACTCCACTGAACACGACAAATTCGGACTGTTGTCGTTCGAGTTTGCTTGGTGACTGTGTCTAGGATTTTTATTGGCACTTCTTGATATCTTAGGTCATCTTGTAAATCAACTGTATCTGGCGATATTTGTTCCTCTGGTACTCTGAGACATTTCTTCAATTGGGAGACATGAAACACATTGTGTATATCTGACATTTCTTCAGGTAGCCGAACACGATAGGCTACAGCTCCAATCCTCTGTAATACTTCATATGGTCTAATATACCGAGGTGCTAGCTTGCCTCTGACTTGGAACCGTCGAGTTCCTCGAATAGGAGAGACCTTGACATACACAAAATCTCCAACTGCAAAACTTAACTCTCGCCTTCTTTTATCAGAATAGCTCTTTTGACGTGATTGTGCCTCTTTCAATTTTTCTATGATTTCAGCTACACGATCTTCTGCTTCTTTTATAAGGGCTGGTCCAAGCAAGGTTCATTCTTCAACTTCTGACCACATCAATGGGGTTCTACATTTTCTTCCATACAGGGCCTCAAAAGGTGACATGCCCAAACTAGCTTGGTAACTATTATTATAGGAGAACTCTGCATAAGTTAGGCTTTTCTCCCAATCTTTACCATACGTGAGCACACATGCTCTTAGCATATCTTCCATAATCTGATTTATTCTTTCAGTCTGACCATCTGTTTGAGGATGATAAGCTGAGCTAAAATCTAGCTTGATTCCCATAGCTTCATGCAAACTTTTCCAGAACTTAGAGGTAAATTGGGTACCTCGGTTAGATATAATCCTACTTGGCACACCATGCAATTTGACTATGTTATCCACATATAGCTGGGCTAACTTGTCTCCACTATATTTGGTGCATACAGGTATGAAGTGAGCAACCTTGGTAAGGCGGTCCACTATTACCCATATTGAATCATTTCCTTTCAGAGTTTTGGGTAATCCATTCACAAAATCCATGCCTATCTCATCCCATTTCCAAACAGGAATAGGCAATGGCTGGAGCAAGCCTGCTGGTTTCTGATGCTCCGCTTTAACCCTTTGGCAAACATCACATTATGCAACAAATCGTGCCACATCAGCTTTCATGCCATTCCACCAATATCTTTCTTTTAAGTCCATGTACATCTTAGTGGCACCAGGGTGGATAGAATAAGCTGAGTTATGAGCTTCATCAAGGATTAATTCTTGAAACTTTCCCTCTTTGGGCACACAAATCCTGTTTTTATACCACAATACTCCTTTGTTATCCACTCTAAAGTATGGAGCTTTATTTTCTCCAGTTTGCTCACGAATCTTCATCAGATCCTTATCCTTATGTTGTGTCTGTTTGATTTCTTCCACAAGAGTTGGCTGCACCATCAGACTGCCATTTTGAGGTTGACATACTATATGCATGTTCAACTGTGCTATCTCTTCTTGTAGGTGAGTGTTCTTAGGCACCAACTGCTGAGCATATGACGTTCTGCTTAGGGCATCTGCTACAACGTTGGCCTTTCCTGGGTGGTAATGAATCTCAAGGTTATAGTCCTTGATTAATTCTAACCATCTTCTTTGCCTTAGGTTCAAGTCTGACTGTGTGAAGATGTACTTCAAACTCTTGTGATCAGTGTAGATTTCACACTTGTTTCCAATGAGGTAGTGCCTCCAAATCTTGAGAGCATGTACTATCGCTGCTAACACCAAATCATGGGTAGGGTAATTTTGCTCATGAGGTCTAAGCTGACGGGATGCATAAGCAACCACTTTTCCTCCTTGCATGAGAACACATCCTAAACCTTGTCTTGATGCATCACAGTATATGATGAAATCTTGGTGAATGTCTGGCAAAGTTAACACTGGTGCTGTTGTCAGTCTCTTCTTCAACTCTTGGAAACTCTTCTCACATGATTCTGTCCAAGTGAATTTCTTATCCTTCCTAAGAAGCTCTGTCATGGGTCTGGCTATCTTGGAAAATCCTTCTATAAACCTTCGATAATATCCAGCTAATCCAAGAAAACTTCTAACCTCACTCACATTGGTGGGTTGCTCCCAATGGGAGACAGCTTCGACTTTCTCAGGGTCAACTGCAACTCCTTCAGCTGTCAAGATGTGGCCTAGAAATGCAACCTTCTCAAGCCAAAATTCACATTTGCTGAATTTAGCATACAACTTGTGTCTTCTTAGCTTTTTCAACACTACTCTCAAGTGTTGCCCATGTTCTTCAGCACTCTTAGAGTAGATAAGTATGTCATCAATGAAGACTACAACAAACTTATCTAACTCTTCCATGAATACCTTATTCATGAGGTTCATGAAATAGGCAGGGGCATTGGTTAATCCAAAAGACATCACTGTAAACTCATATTGTCCATATCTGGTTACAAAGGCTGTCTTGGGAACATCACTATTCTTGATCTTGAGCTGGTGATAACCTGATCTCAAATCAATCTTAGAGAAATACTTGGCTCCTTTAAGCTGATCAAAAAGGTCATCTATCCTTGGTAGGGGATACTTATTCTTGATGGTGACTTCATTTAGAGACCTATAATCCACACACATCCTCATACTTCCATCTTTGTTCTTCACAAACAAGACTGGGGCTCCCCATGGTGAAGAACTAGGTCTAATATAACCTTTCTGCTGCAATTCTCTTAGCTCCTCTTTCAGTTCAGCTAACTCTGCCGGAGCCATTCTGTAAGGTCTCTTGGCTATGGGGGCAGTCCCGGGGATAAGATCAATGATGAACTCTATATCCCTGTCTGGTGGCATTCCAGGTAGTTCCTCAGGGAATACATCAGGGTATTCTTGCACTATTGGTACTCCCTCTATGGTCCTTGCATCCAAGTTGAAGACCATTGGATTAACTTTAGACCCTCGGGTTTGGCATTTCACTTTAATCCCTTCATGGTTAACTAATGATACTTCCTTGGTTGCACAACTAATAATTCCATTGTGTCTGGTTAACCAATCCATTCCAAGGATAACATCTATTCCTTTGGACTTGAGCACTACTAAGTCTGCTAAGAAAACTACCCCACTTAGAATGATCCTTACATTTGAACAACCTAGATGACATTTGATGTCAGACCCAGGTGTTCGGGTTATTAGGGGTAACTTTAGTAGTACTGTGGGTATTTGATGCTTCTCAACAAAACTTGATGATATGAATGAATGTGATGCTCCAGAATCAAATAATACTGTTGCAAGTACTGAATCGACTAAGAACTCACCAAGTACCACTCCTGAAGCAGTCTGAGCATCCTGAGCATGAATATGGTTGACACGGGCTCTACCATAGGATTGTTGAGGTTGCTTCATCATCTGGCTATTATTGTTGGTGTTGCTATTGTTGCGAGGGAAACCACGGTTGACTCCTGACACTGCAGGTCTTGGTCCATTAACGGTGTGGGACTGAGTGGATACTGCTGGTGGGTTGTTCTTGTAGGGACAGTTGGCGATGTAGTGTCCAGTCTCATGGCAATTAAAGCAAGTCCTAACATTGTTTGTGACTTGACCAGTGCTGTTCTGTTGAGTCTTGCCATAAGTTTGATTCTGATAGGTTATCTTGGGCTGATATGATGACTGCATTTCGTTATTGGAGACACTAGCAGGACAGCGAAACTGCATTGGGGCTTGAGTCCGCTGGCTTGGTTGGCTAAAGGTTTTTAGCCTCTGGGATCTAGCACCATCTTGAACCTTGCGCTCTAGAAACTTGCACTTGTTTTCTTTCCTTTCTTCGGTCTTGGCCACATCAGTCAGAATGGTCCTGTTCATCAAGGTGTTGAAGTCTGGATAGATCTGTGGGGTCATGAGGGTTCTAAGCTCACAGGTCAATTCTTCTATGAACTTTGTCTGCTTCTTGGCATCAGTGTTGACCAATTCTAGGGCATAGCGAGACAATTCAGTGAATTGGAAGATGTATTCACTCAGAGTTTTATTTCCTTGCTTCAAGTTGCGAAATTCATCAGCCTTCAGCTTCATGATCCCATCGGGAATGTGGTACCGGCGGAATTCGTCCACAAATTCTTCCCATGTGATCGTGTTGGCATTGTCCACAGCTCCACTATAGGCTTCCCACCAAGAAAGGGCAATTCCTGTCAGCTGATGAGATGCTAGCAGAACTCTATCCCTTCCATCACAGTGGATTATGTCCAACTTCCTTTCAATCACCTTAAGCCAATCATCTGCTTCCATGGGGTTGTCAGATACAGTAAAGGTGGGTGGCTTAAGCCTCATGAACTCAGTCATCTTGTCTTGGACTCCGGCTCCACGGTTGTTCCTAGGGCGGTTCATGCCTTGAGCCAAGGTCTCCAGAAGGCGAGTCTGAGTTGCCATGACTTGTGCTAAGTCAATTACTGGAGGAGGGGGCAAGTCATCTCCTTCATTATGGTTCCTAGTCTAACTCACTTCATCTTCATGAATACCATCAACATTTGCATTGGCTTGACTTCCATTTGGATTTTGGCTTTGTCTACTAGCTGCACGACCACTTGGTTGAGAGTGGGTAGCTGGTTTGGGAGGCATCTGTTGGTTAAGATGAGAAAGCATTAGATAAGGGTTAGATCTATTGAGTGATGTTGTTTTTTTTGTTAAGGCTTTATATTTTAAAAAGGTGCAAGTTTTAAGACTTGCTATCCCGTAAGGGAACAACATAGAGCACTCAATTATTTAGCACAACCAACAAGCACAAATATATATTTTGAATAAGAGGGCGGTTTACAACGTAGTAATGGAGGAAATAAGCGTACTACAATACGATTCATCTACTTTGGGGGTTGAACAAAAGTGAAGTAAACTTCACTTCCCCAAGACAAAAAGGAGGAACTAGGTGATACTAATCTTCAACTTCTTCAGACGGAACGGCTTCATTCCCTTGGTGTTGAGGTGGATCATGCTTCTGGCATCTGTGGTTCTTCCTTTGCACTAAGAGGTGGGTCACCGTCTTATTTTGATGGTGGCTGGGTGAGGAGGGGAAATCCTTCTTTCTTACTGGGCTCCAACTCTAAAGCTTCATGAGAGGCTTCTGTGGGTGGGAGAGCTGATGGCCCTTCTATGTCCATCTTTCTTTTGGTTTTTAGGGACATGATTGGGATTCCTTCTAGGATTACGGGGTTTTGGTCTTCCACTGCTAACATCCTTCTTTTGATCCTGGTGATAAGGTAGGCATCCTTCAACTCCTGAACATGGCGGTCTTCAGCTGCCTTCAAGACTTCAGCAATGGCAGTTTCACGACTCTCGGCTGCAGCTGCTTGGGCCTGAGCTTCCGCAAGCTGCACATGGAGCTTTCTAACTATGATCTCGGCTTTCTCCGCACGATGGATGCACTTCCTTAACTCTGAGGCCTGCTCATCGTATTGCTTATCTAGAGCAAGTAGGTATGTGGTCATGAATACCACAGTTGGGTCATCTTCAAGTGAGTAACGTCCTTGCAAGAGCTCTATGCGGGTCCTCCAAACTGGTCGGTCTTTTTCGTCGGGTGGAAAGAACCTCATAGGTGTACGGGTGATGGGCTTCTCGTAGATCTGGCATAGGTACCTCAAGGCTTTGCGGGCGACGGCTTGATATGTATCTGCAGACCGAAATCCGGTCGCAGTCATGCTCCAAGCTTCAGCTATATTAGGGAAGTCCTCACTTTTCCCAATATAGACGGTAACTTCACACCGCTCAGTCTCATGCTCTTCATATTCTCAGCCTTCATATTCTGGGTGATCCTTGATTCCAAGTTTCTGCATGGTAGCATACAAGAGCTTGGGAAAGCCTTCTACACTTAGACAGTAAGTGCTGGTCCAAACTCCTTTTGCCATCTGAGAGACATAGATGAGAGTAAATATTTTTTTCAAATAGAGGGAAGAGGGTAAGAACTTTTGTAAAATACGTTTATTTAGTAAAATACTAGTCCAGAAAAGCCTAAGGTCGCGTCCTACAGCCAACTACGGCTCTGATACCACCTGAAGCGCCCCTGGTAAACCAGGAACTCAAATGTGATACAATACTAGTCCCAGGAGGCTAGTAACACATTTATTACATCAGATAAGTTTCAGCGCAGTAGTCTCGGAAAGCGTGGACAAGGAAGGCACGCTATAATAATAAGACACCAAAATACAACATAGGTCCAAAGGACCCAGAAACAAACAATATCACAATCGAACATCTGACGAGTCCCAATGCCACAGGCTTAGTTGGGTGCAGACACGACCTTACTCGAACGCCACTTCGGGATCAAAGTCCGGATCTTCCTCTGTTTAATAAAGCAAGGGTGAGTACAAAGTACTCAGCAAATCCAACCTTACCCTACGGAAGAGGATAACAGTATATATGCATATGGATAGATCAAGGATGAGGCTTAGTTTTATTTGCATAAAGCTATCTTTTTACACATGCAAGGTTTCATTTCACAAATACTGTTGTAAAAGAACTCTTTTTCTACATATGATAGTATTTCTGAAAATGGGGGTTTGATCACAATTTTAAGTGTTGTTGAACCCTTGTTCCCACAACACAATGGCAGTCAACCATTTATTTCTAAAATCACACTCACTCACATGTTTTTCACTCATCCCAACCAATCTAGTTGTTGAAACCAAACCATAACCCGTCCGAGACCGCGGACACGGCTATCCAGATAGATTTACACTCTGCAGAGGTTGTACACTTTTCCCACAAGTAGGATACCATAACTTACACCGTCGTGCAAGCACAGATCCATCAAAGTCATTACCCTCCATAGCTAAGTAATGACGCTCACCACGGGAACACTAAGGCCACATCTCATGATACCACAATAATTCACAAAGCTCTTTTCATATATTTCCACAATTTCACATACATCACTTAGTGTCCCGTTGCACACCTGTCTCCAGGTGATTGCCATACTAACTAGAGGGATTTAGACTAAGCCTTTCCCATGCAAGGCGAGTGGTTGTACGATAAATGAGTTAGGCAAGATGAATCATCAACTCAGTCCTTAATCGAGATAAGGTGGATATCTTCTCGCTTAACCCCGCAAGGTATAAGCCACAACACCAGGGCATCCCCAAAAGAGATCCCATCCGCCCCATCTCCATAGTAGTCACATCTATAACTTGTTCATTAACCCTTTCACAATACCCACAATTTATTTTCACCACTCACACCTTTTACTTTTAAAATCATTATATTTGAAAAATATAGCGATGAGTATCCAGGATGAGTAACAAGTCCTAAGCATACTAAATAATAATATTTCTGTCATAGCATATTATTTGTTCCTAGGTTCGAACAAGACAATTACCGGGTAATATCAATTCAAGGATGGCTATTCAACAGGTTTTAACTAAGCAGCGAAAATACTTCGTACATATATCGTACATGTAATATTTAAAACGGCTTCTACGGGTTGTGTTTAAAAATAGGATCAAAATGCATCAAAGGGGATCGGTTGGACTTGCCTCCGTCGGCGTCCTCAGCAAACTCTTGCTGACAGTCCGGGTCCTCGGCGTCAAACTCGCGGTACTCGTTTCCAACGTTCTCTTTTTCCGGCTCGTTCACTCCGTCAGCTAAAATACGCGATGAACGACACAGACAACAGACACAGATAAATAATCATATAAATTCAAATAAGCTCTAAAAATCATGAAATTAATATGGGAGGTAGATCATGATTTTAGATGAATTTAGGAAAAAGAATTATTGAAATCAGAGTTAGCATGTGGCATTTGTGAAATAGCCAGAATTTAATCATGCGAAAAAGGCTAACGGTGATTAAGAAATACATGCTTCACGAGATGAATTTTGGCTGGTAGTGCATGTTGCATGCATGCATGTACTATTTGGAGTTAATGCTTATGGCCCACACATGCATGGTTAGAGGGAAATTAACAGGAGTCATTAGAGCTCTTCTGTATGTCATGGTTCTATTCGTGGAGTTCTTGGCAGTGAATCGGTACAGACAAATATAAGGAAAAATACAGGAAAATACTACATAAAGACAGAGAAGAGCAAGGAGATGCTCATGAGCTGCTCACCTCGTCTTGCGACGACAGTCGAGCTCGGCTTGTGCGTATGGCCATATACGTTATACGCGAAGTGAGAGCGAGTGAGCGAGTGAGTGAACGTGCTTCTCGGGTGGTGAGAGTGAGCACCCGAGGCTGGCTTTTATAGGCCAAAGCGCTCAGCTGCGTGCCATTAAAAATGCTACTGTAGCGCATGGTCGGTGCCTAATTTGCATGCACGATGCATGCAAATGGACGGTGTCTAATCACCGTGTCCTTGCATGCAGGTGCATGCAAATGGACGGTGCATGCTCGTCCTGCATGCATGCATGAGATATATATTCGTGTAGGTGTACTGCTATGTTTTCTTGCATGTAAGCTTGCTGGTACTCGCTGTTATTTGTGCGCGAAAAAAATATGGATGGATTAGATGGAGATACTATAGAGCTCAAATTATTTTATAGTTTTTTTGAAATATATTTTGAAAATAATTTTTAATGCGAGTGATTTTTGAATGTGAATTTTTGGGATGTTACACATGACAAGCCATCCGGTATGACCATAAAGCCTCATTTAACAACGCGTGCCACCTTCTAGGATTTTCTTCAATCTTCCGTTTAATAAGCTTAATAATTCCTTTGTTAGACGCCTCGGCCTGCCCATTGGCTTGAGCATAGTAAGGAGAAGAATTCAACACTTTAATCCCCATACCGATTGCGAATTCATCAAACTCCCCTGATGTAAACATAGTGCCTTGATCGGTAGTAATTGTTTGAGGAATCCCAAATCGGTAAATAATATGCTCTTTCACAAAATCAATCATATTGGCCGATGTGACTTTCTTCAAAGGAATAGCTTCGACCCACTTGGTGAAATAATTGGTGGCAACTAGAATAAACTTATGCCCTTTGCTAGATGGTGGATAAATCTGGCCGATCGAATCGATAGCCATCCTCGGAACGGCCAAGGCTTTATAATAGGATTCATAGCCGATGCAGGCGCCCTTTTAATATTACCAAACTTTTGACATCCTTGACACCCTTTGAAATACTTAAAGCAATCTTCAAGTATAGTCGGCCAATAATATCCATTTCTCCTAATCATCCACTTCATCTTGAAAGCCGACTGATGTGCTCCACATACCCCTTCATGGATTTCTCCCATCAAACTTCTAGCTTCATCATCACCCAAGCATCGGAGAAGAATCCCATCAATAGTTCGGTAATACAATTCATCTTCGAGGAGCACATACTTGGTGGCTTGAAACCGAACTCGTCTTTCGACTTTCTTAGATGGATCTTTCAAATAATCAATGATTTCTTTTCTCCAATCATCGGCACCAATTGCTGATATTGCATTAATCATAGGCTCATATCCCGAGGCATGCTGAGCCAACCGATTGGCCTCTTCATTATGCAATCGAGGAACATGCTCTAATTGGAAATCTTTAAATTCCTTTAACAATCGCATACTCCTTTCATAATAAGTTACGAGGACTTCGCTTCGGCATTCATAGCTCCCCGCCACTTGATTTATAACTAGCATAGAATCCCCGAAGACTTCAACAGCATCAGCATGAACTTCTCTCAATAACTCTAATCCTTTTATCAAAGCTTGATACTCAGCCTGATTATTCGTCGACGTGGCAACAATCGGCAAGGAAAACTCATATTTTCTTCCCCGAGGGGAAATCAATACTATGCCGATCCCTGCCCCCCGGCCGATCATGAACAGATGCTCTTCCCCTAATCGGCCCATCAAATCACCGATTATTATCACGATAGTACCGATCGGACCTGTCATACCGGTCATAACCGTTGCACTCAGGACAATCTCTGACAGTTGGAAGCTTGATATTCTCTTCCCAGCAATGGATGAAGAACGGACAATTCCAGTGATCCCTATGTCGATTCCACTCCTATCGGCGTCTTTCCTCTTCCCGACGATGATCCTCTTGCTGGTGCCGATATCGGTCTTCACGTTGCCGCCAAGTCTCTCGAGGTCTCCTGTGAGTTATCACAACGCCAGATCGGGGAGGCCTTCCTGAATTAGCTCCTTCCTAGATTAAACCTTTTCCTTTCGCATCGGCAGTGGTGACTTGATGCTGAGGATCCACCGATGCACTTCTTTCAGCCGCTTCTAATGTCAAGACCTTAGCCTTTCCCTTAGCATCTAGCATGTTTGTCGGGAAAGGATGTTGGTCAATCTTCATCGGCTTTTCGGTCTTGGAGCTGTCAAATTTGATCCTTCCAGTTTCTATAGCCGACTGCAGCTGCTGTCTGAAAACCTTGCACTCATTAGTGTCGCGAGAAGTCGTATTGTGCCACTTACAATATTTCATCCTCTTTAATTCTTCAGCCGATGGGAACACATGATTAGGTGACAGCTTGATCTGACCTTCCTGGAGTAGAAAGTCAAATATCCTATCGGCCTTAGTGGTGTCGAATGCGAACTTTTCTGGTTCCTTGTGCCCAAAAGGGCAAGACGTCGGCTTCTTATTTTTCACCCATTCTGCCAAGCCGATGACTGGTTCTTCATCAGAGTCCGAGCTTGTTGCTTCGTCAACGAACGACACCTTTTTGTTCCATGCTCTCTTGGGCTCGAAAGGCTTGATATCTTGATCAGAAATTCTCTGCACCAAATGACATAAGCTTTCAAACTCCTGAGATGCATACTTGTCCCTGATGTGTGGCAACAAACCCTGGAAAGCTAAATCGGCTAGCTGCCGATCATCCAGAATTAGGCTATAGCATTTGTTCTTGACCTCCCGTATCCTCTGCACAAAACTTTCAACCGATTCATCATTGCGTTGCCTCAGCTTGACCAAATCGGTGATCTTCTTCTCATGGACCCCAGAAAAGAAGTACTTGTGGAATTGTTTCTCCAGATCGGCCCAGGTAATCACTGAGTTGGGAGGTAATGATATAAACCAAGTGAAAGCCGATCTAGATAATGATGATGAGAATAAACGAACCCTTAACTCATCTCTGTTACCAGCTTCCCCGCATCGGATGATGAACCTGTTGACGTGCTCCATGGTTGACGTGTCATCCTGCCCAGAAAACTTAGTAAAATCCGGTACCTTGTACCGATTTGGAAGCGGGATCAAATCATATGCGGGAGGATACGGTGTCCGATAAGAGTAAGTGTTGACTTTGGGTTTTATCCCAAATTGGTCCATCATCACTTCAGCAATCTTATCGGCCCAGTACGCATCGGCATCTTGTCGATGAGGCGGTTGCGGATCGGGCGCCTGCTGGTAAGCTTCCACGTGTCGATGCGGCGCACGATCTGCATGGAACATCGGGTTGATCATCTGGCCTCCAATCTGTGGGCCACCAAGCTGTTGCCCGCCAATCTGTTGTCTAAGATTCATTGGCTGGTTGGGAATCCCCTGATTCTGAAACCCAGGATAGATCTGGCCTTGCTGGAACCCTATAGCCTGATGACTCTGTTGGGGCGTTTGCGGAAAAACTTGTTGTCCAAGCCATCCATTATTAGCATTCATCAGCATAGGTCCTGCCGATGACTGGTAATTGGGCATCATCATCAAACTGACATACCCAGATTGAGTCATAAACCTCTATTGCATCAGCATTGAGTCTGCCGATGCGTTAGGCATCTGGAACGCTGGAGCTTGAGAATTCCCAGTGTAAGGTCTTGCAGTAGTAGTTGTAGTATACTGGGGACTCTGATTCATCGGCATGTTTGGGGGTGCCGATGCCATAGGAGCCTTGCCTTTCATATCGGTCGCCTGAGATGTGCCAGGTGTCTTCAAGTATTTCAGGGGCATACCATAACCCCACCAGTTGGGAGGAGGAACTGGTCCTGACATTGCCGATGCCAATAGATCTGTAGCAAGCTTGATCTGCTCATCTAAACTCGGTGCCCGCAGCGACTGCAGCAGCCGATGGAGCTGTAACCACCGGTGATCCTGGCTGATGATGAGAGGGGCCCACGTAATCTGGTGGCAATTGTCCTTCCTTGAAAGTTCTAGCTACGGCGTTGAACACCGTATTGGACAGCACACCAGCTTGGTTGATCAAAGCACGGTTAATAGCGCTGTCCACCATCTCTTGAAGTTTACCAGGATTGGCTTCAAAAGTAACCTGCCGAGGTGCCGGCAGTGCATCCTTCTGGATCACCTCGCCGCTCCTGTTCATGCTGAAGGACCTCAGGCATTGCTGCTTGTAATCCTCCATGGCTTTAGCAATAGCTTGCTTCTGCTCATCCTTGAGATTGGCTTCCGTCACGGGGATGACGTTCTCCTGATCAAACTCAGAAGTCGACATGTTGATCTTGATCTTGAATCTAGTCCCACTGGGCGTGCCAAAAGATGTGTTGATGCAAAAGCTGATCTGCAAACACAAAGGGCTAATACCCGATTTAAACGTTAAGGCGTGCCAGCCAATTTGACCTTACTATCGGCAAATGTGGTAACTCGAATACTTTGGTCCCGACAACAGCGATGCGCCCGGATGTCACGACCAAGAGGTATTCACGCGGAACTTGAGAACACGCCGAGCTTAAGTCGACAAATTCCTAAGAACTCGTAGTGAAAAGGAAAAAGTATGACGAAGTCGTCGAAAAAGTAGATGCTTAGAATATGAGTAAAGACGTGTGTTTGATTGAATGATAGATATTACAAAGCCCTAAGGTCCATATTTATACCCTGCTCGAAGAGCTACAACCAGATACGACTAGAACTCGAATTCTAAATTACACAGAATCCGTATACAAAACGATTTAAATAACTAAGGAAAACATAAAACTACTCCCCCGTGACAAACTGGGACACCTCCACAAACCGATCGGCAGCTTCCAGACTCTCCCTCCATATCATCGGCAGACTCCCTTGACATAGCCATCGGCAGACTCCCCTGTCGTAACCATCAGCACAGACACATCATCACCTATGGACTTAGTCACGTCCAACCCTTCCTCCATCGGCAACCACCTTCATCGGCAATTCATCCTGTAAATCAAACACCACCGTCTTATCTTGCCGTCCTATACTTCACCAATCATGGACACGTGCCCAAAAACGGTGTCAACAAGTCTACACACACTTAGCATAGAGGTTAGTACTAGGGTTTCATCAATTATCCAAAACCAAACTAGGGTTTTCACTCTTAAGCAAAAAAGAGGTTTGCAACAATAGGGGGTTCCCCCCATGTAACCCCCGAGGGAGGCTCGGGCTCTGCAAGGGCAGAGCCGAGGCTCACTCTTAAGGCAAAAGAAAAAACTGGTATTGTACATAGTCCACATCTTATTACTTTTTCAAGATAAGTACAAATGCTTTCTTTACAAAACTTAATAGTAGAAGTGATGTAGCTACTCTATTTTCCACACATTGTTGTAGACTTCTCCTTCTTTTTTGGCGAGCTTGTAAGTGCCAGGTCGGAGGACTTTGGCGATGACGAAGGGTCATTCCTAGGGAGGCATGAGCTTGTGGCGGCCCTTGTTGCTCTGTCGCCGACCCTGAAGGCACGGCCTCAGACTCATCGAGCGTGGTAGCGTCAGAGAGCCTGTTGGTACTTAGTTGAGTGTAGAAGAGCTACATCCCTGGCCTCGTCCAGCTGGTCCAACGTCTCTTCTTAGAATGTTTTGTAGCTGTTTTCGTCGTATGCTTGTACCCTTGCTGACCCATACTCAAGGTCTATGGGGAGGACAACCTCGGACCTGTAGACCATGAAGAACGGGGTGAAGCCCGCAGCTCGGCTTCGAGAAGTCCTTAGACTCTAGACAACGGTCGGTAGTTCTTTAAGCCATCTTTTCCCAAACTTGTCCAACCGGTTGAAGATCCTGGGCTTTAGACCTTGGAGGATCATGCCATTGGCATGTTCCACGTACCCATTGGTCTTTGGATGAGCCACTGCCACCCAGTCCACACGTATGTGGTGTCTGTCATAGAAGTCTAGGAACTTCTGACCTATGAACTGCATGCCGTTATCCATGATAATGAGGTTTGGGACTCCGAATCGATGGATGATGTCTGTAAAAAATAGCACGGCTTGTTCGACCTTGATCTTGGTGATGGGGCGGACCTCAATCCACTTAGAGAACTTGTCGATCATGACGAGTAAGTGGGTGAAGCCCCCCGAGCACCTTCTGTAGAGGCCCGACATGGTCAAAGCCCCAGACAGCGAAGGGCCAAGTAATGGGGATCGTTTGTAGAGCCTGGGCCGGAAGGTGGGTCTGCCATGCATAGAATTGGCAACCCTCACAGGTCCGAACAATCTCAGTGGCATCTACCGCGGCGGTGGGCTAGTAGAAACCTATCGAAAGGCGTTTCCTACTAGCATCTGAGGCACCGCGTGGTGGCCACAATCCCCAAGTGGATTTCTTGAAGGAGTTCTACTCCCTCTTGGTGGGTGATGCACCGCATGAGGATGCCCGAGGGGCTACATTTGTACATCTCGCCATTGATGAGAACAAAGGCCTTGGCGTGGCGAGCCAGTCTTCGTGCCTCAGCCTGGTCCGATGGTAGGGTCCTATCGACAAGACGCTATAGGAAAGGAAAGCGCTAGTCCGGCAGGTCATCTGGCGCGGGCTCCTCAGGTTCGATGTCCATGTCCTCTGGCTCGAGAGCCGTGTAGGCCTTGGAACTAGAAGTACGGTCAACCGGGGAGTGGCCCGAACCTCTGTCTTCTTTGTAGTCGACGGAGGGCTTGTGGAGGTCACTAACAAAGACGTCCGAGGGGATCGTAGCCAGCTCGGATGCCATCATTGTGAGTGCATCAGCGGCTTCATTGTATTTCCTCAACACATGGTTGAGTTTGAGGTCGTCGAATCTTTCTTCTAGGTGTCGGACTGCCTTGTAGTATGCGTCCATTTTGGGATCATGGCTACTTGACTCTTTCATGATCTAGTCAATGATGAGCCTTGAGTCACCTCAGACATTGAGCCATTTGATCCCAAGCTCGATTACAATGTGAAGGTCATTGACAAGGGCTTCATATTCTGCCATGTTGTTTGAGGCTGGGAAGTGGAGTCGGATGGCGTACCGCATCCTTACTCTGAGGGGTGAGATGAAGACGAGGCCTGCGCCAGCCCCGGTCTTCATCAGAGACGCATCGAAGTACAAGGTACAACATTTTGACTAGATCTGGGGAGGAGGGAGCTGGGTTTCCGTCCACTCAGCCATGAAATTAGCCAAGACCTAAGATTTTATGGCCTTCCGAGGCTCATAGGTGATCCCATCACCCATGAGTTCTATAGCCCACTTCGCAATTCTACCATTAGCCTCTCAATTTTGGATCACCTCTCCCAAAGTGAAAGACATGACCACCGAGACTAGATGAGACTCGAAGTAATGGCGGACTTTGCGTCAGGCTAGGACTACTGTGTAAAGTAGTTTTTGGATTTGGGGGTATCGGGTCTTAGTGTTGGAAAGTACCTCGCTAACGAAGTATACCGGCCTCTGGACCAGCAGGGCATGCCCCTCTTCCTTCCTTTCGACCATGATAGCCACGCTAGCCACCTGGTCGGTGGCTGCGATGTAAAGGAGTAGTGGTTCACCCTCGGTGGGGGGTACTAAGATAGGGGGGTTGGTGAGCAAAGCCTTGAGCTTGTTAAGCGCTTCCTGAGCCTCGGGGGTCCAGTAAAAGTTTGGATTTTCTAAGCAACCTATATGGAGGCAGCCCTTTCTCCTCGAGGCATGAGATGAGTCGGCTGAGGGATGCGAGGCATCCCATGACTCTCTGTACCCCCTTAAGGTTGCGGATTGGGCTCATATTCGTGATGGCCGAGACCTTCTCTAGGTTGGCCTTGATCCCCCACTCAGAGACTATGAATCTGAGGAGCAAGCCTCAGGGAACCCCAAAGACGCACTTCTCGGGGTTCAGCCTGATTCCCTTGGCTCTGAGGCATCGAAAGGTTTCATCTAGGTCGACTACAAGGCCACTGGCCTTCCTAGACTAGACTACAATGTCGTCTACGTATGCCTCTACCGTTCTACCTATGAGGTCCCCAAAGACCAGGAGCATACATCGCTGGTACATAGCCCCTGCATTTTTAAGGCCAAACGGCATGGTAACATAGCAAAACATTCCGAAAGGGGTAATGAAAGAGGTCGCGAGCTGATCGGACTCTTTCATTTTGATTTGGTGGTAACCGGAGTATGCATCAAGAAATGATAAAGTTTCACATCCTGCAGTAGAGTCAACTATCTGATCGATACGAGGTGATGGAAAAGGATTCTTAGGACATGCTTTATTTAAACTAGTATAGTCTACACACAACCTCCATTTTCCATTTTTCTTTTTGACTAGTATAGGGTTAGCTAACCACTCAGGATGGAATACATCCTTGATGAACCCGGCCGCCAGCAACTTGTGGATCTCCTCCCTAATGGCCCGACGCTTCTCCTCATCGAAATGGCGCAGGCGCTGCTTCACGGGCTTGGAGTCGGCTCAGATGTCCAAGGAGTGCTCAGCGACTTCCCTCGGTATGCCCGGCATGTCCGAGGGACTCCACGCAAACACGTCAGCATTCGCACGGAGAATGTCGATGAGCACTACTTCCTATTTGGGGTCAAGGCTCGAGCTGATCCTCAATGCCTTGCTCTCGGAGGCCTCGGGGTGGAGGAAGATGAGCTTGGTCTCGTCCACCGGCTCGAAGCTTCCAGCGTGACGCTTGGGGTTGGGGACGTCCTAGTCGACGTGGCCGAGGCTGGTGATGAGGGACACCGTCTCGACTATAGCCTCGGCCTACTCAATGCACTCGATGTTGCATTGATAGGTGTGCTGGCTTGTCGTGTTGACGGTGATGACACTGTTTGGTCCCGGCATCTTGAGCTTGAGGTAGGTGTAGTTAGGGACGGGCATGAACTTGGCGTAGCATGGCCTTCCCAGAATCGTGTGGTAGGTCCCAGGGAACTTGACCACATTGAAGGTGAGTATCTTCCGCCTGAAGTTGTCGGGGTCCCGAATGAGACGGGCAGGTCGATCTGCCCGAGGGGATGGGCTCGGTGCGTAGGGACCACTCCGTGGAATGGTGCTGCATCATTCCTTAGCCGAGACTTGCTGATCCCCATGAGGGCCAAGGTCTCGACATAAAGAATGTTGACGCCACTGCCTCCGTCCATCAGCACCTTAGAAAGGCGTGTCTCAACGATGATGGGGTCGACGATGAGTGGATAGCACCCGGGGTTCAGGATCTGGTCCAGGTGGTCTCGTCGATCGAAGGTGATGGCATTCTCCGACCACTTGAGGTAAGACGGCACGGCTGTGTTAACCGCACAGACCTCTCAGAGCTTGCGGTGAGGCGAGCCGTGCGTCCCCTAAAGATCAGGAGATAGTTTCTGACCTTGGGGAAGCCCTCCCCCTCAGGGCCGTTGTCCTTATCCTTGGGGGGCTCGTTTGTGTCGTCCTTAGCCGTGGCGCCAGAATAGAAATGGTGTAGGATGGTGCACTCCTCTAGGGTGTGCTTGGTGGAACCACTATGATAGGGGCATGGCTTCTTCAACATCTTGTCGTAGAGACTGGGTCAGCGGAAGCCCGCTTTGGGTTCTTGCGATCTGCCGCGGCGATGAGGTTGTCGTCTGGCCGACCTTGCTGCCCCTTGCGACCCTTCTTTTTCTTTTTAGGGTCTTGGGAGTCTGAGGCCTCAGTGGTCTCAGCTTTCTGCTTCCCCTTGGAGCTACCATCAGAGATGATCGCCCCGACTGCCTCTTCGCCAGAGGCAAAGTTGGTGGTGATGTTGAGCAATTGGCTGGTGCTCGTGGGGGTCTTACATCCAAGCTCGTGCACCAGCACCTTGTAGGTGGTGCCGGCGATGAATGCCCCGATGACATCAGAGTAGGTGATGTTGGGGAGCTCGGTGCACTGCTTGGAGAAACACCTCATGAAGTCTCAGAGAGACTCATCATGCTTCTGCCGGCAACGCCTAAGGTCACAGGAGTTCCTAGGGCGCACGTATGTGCCCTGAAAGTTCCCGACAAAGATCTTGACCATGTCAGCCCAGCCATGGATCAGACGCTCAGGGAGGTGCTCAAGCCACGCCTTGGCCGACTCGGCTAGGTGTAGTGGCAAGTTGCTAATGATGAGCAGGTCATCTTCTGCCCTGCCTAGCTGACATGCTAGGTGGTGGTCCGCTAGCCAGAGCTCAGGGTTGGTCTCCCCTCAGTACTTGGTGAGATTCACTAGCTGTCGGAATCGGGCAAGGAACTTGGCCCTGCGGATTGCATTGCTGAAGACGCGGGGACCTAGAGGCTCGGGTGACGTGCTACGGTCATGCTCAGGGTCGTACTTCCCGCCTCAGTGTGGTCGGTACCACCGAGATTCGGCCTCGTCCCTGTCGCGATGTCGGGCCTCCACTACAAGAAATCTGTTAATCCGTGATGGATTGATCATGACGGATTTGGAAAACATCACTAATAGGGATTTAGAGTGGTGGATATCCAATCTAGAATCCCAATAACCCCTTGCATATATAATGGAGCCCCAAAACCCTAACCTCACCCTTCGGCTGCCTCCCTCAGCCCTTTCTCTCCACCAGCCGCCGCCCCCATAGCAACAAATCCCAGCAGCACTGCCTCCCCCATCCCACCTCATCCCAAGGATGCCGGCGGTGGCTCCCCATCCCAGCTGGTGTCCTCATCCCCGCCTCCATTCTGGCCAGCGACAATTGCTGGGGCTTCCACGTGGGCACGCGGTCATGGCTTCAGTGGAAGAATTCCGAGCCATGGGTAACGGGCCATGTTTGACATGCTGGTATTCAGGTGCGCGGCTGGTGGATCTAGAAGCTGCCTGGGCTCCTTTGCCTCGGCACGCGAGTGATGGCTGCTGGATCTCATGCGGGGGCACATAGGTTGCTGGGATCACGGCAAGCAACCAGGCAGCGGGATCTAAGAGTGCGGCATCACAACCCAGGTGATGGAACCAGCAATTGCAGGTCGCAGCCCTCCGATGCGGTGACTTGGTGAAGTTCGTCTATTGTGCCAGACGAGGTCGGCGTTGGCCACCCGCCGGTATGGTTCCCTCAGTCCTCAACGCCCTTTGTTTCTTGAATTTCATATTAGATTAGTCCATCCCTATGCGATTAGATTCAGATTAGTTACAAAATATATCTGTTCGGCAAGTGAATGCCATCTCCTGATCATTAGATTGTAGTACTTGCATTTTTTCCAATGCCACTACCTGCAAATTAGCTCATAATACAACTAATCAAATATGTATGCTTTTATGTGACTCATAAGTCTTAGACTATTATTAGTTCAGTAATATCTGCAATCCTGGCTTACTGATCCCCTTCCACCTGCTTTATCCCTAACTAGATTTGACTCCAGCTCCAGGGATTTTTTTATAGTTACTACAGTTGCAAAGAATTGGCCATGTTAGTTTATGTATATCAAAAATAGTTCTTGCGGGTTCTGAAGAACTATAGCCAGTATTTGAAATTTTGGATGGAGAACCACTGTAGAAATTTGGTTGCAGTGAAATCAGACTTCTTTATGAAGTGAGTTTTTTAATATTGATGATGGCGTGTTTATTTTAATGAAGAAGTTTTATTTAGTTTTTGTGTGTTTGCTCCAGGCCACCTAATTATTAGGACCAGCACTAGATATTTGCTAAGGATGATAAAGACAGTTTCATCTTTACTTATATTCACTAATGCTGCAAATCACTTGCATGTAGTGCCATCTTCGAGAGCATGGAGGATAAAGACAGGACTGCTTAAGCTCCAGCACAATCAATGTAATTCAGAGTTTGTGGATAACCAGGAATCTTTTTTTTTTGAATTAATGTTATAGAACCTTTTGTTTTACTGCCATAGAATTTGCTAGTATTTTTTCCTGCATGGTTATCTAAGTGCTGCCTAAATGTTTAGTTTGTGGATTTTAAAACATGCAAGGTACATTGGTTTTTTTTAAGAGTGCTGGTCCACCCAACAGGTTAAGAATTTTGGTGATGCAAAATAAGCACATTACCTGATTGGTTGTATCAGTATCCGTGGGTTTTTAAAGCCTACTAATGGTTGTAACATTCTGAGCCTTATAGGTGGCGATTTAGGAAGGAAATGACTATTAAGCTGTCTTCAAAGCTGTGGTAAGCGATATGAAACCAAAAGGTGTATTCATCTCAGTTCCTGTATCAAAGATCTGAGCACTTCCATTTTACTAAGATGACCATCTGTGCTACTAGATGAACATGGACTGTAGTACAAGATTTGATGCAGATAAGCATATGAGTAGTAGTATTTTCTTTGGTGTAGAACTGCCAGCATTCGGTCTTTCATTCAGTCGTTTACAAAAATAAAAATCAGCTGTTTGCTTAGTAAAAAGCAGCATGTCAGTACACAGATCATCTCAACAATCAGCTTAAGTATCATTTTAGTTTAAAACCTTTAACTTCAGCTTAGTTGTTTGCTTGCCTGTTCAGTTGTGCCGTGCATATGCAACCTTGCTGCTTCCTCTTACTTAAATTAATTATAAGCCATACCGGAGCAGTCATTTAGAGTTTTATATCTTACTGAATAATCTGATTCTACCGTACAGATCACAATCAGCATGTCTGAATTTTGTGAAGTAAATTATTAGCTAAATAAATGTCAGTATGTATCTATCTCTGCTAGAGCATTTGCTTCTATATGTACTTAGATTTGTGATGTCTTTGTTGTAGGGTGACAAATCAAAGGAATTTTAGTGCAGTTTGGAGGATGGACAATGAAGTGGAAGATGATTGGACATAAATGTTATATATCGTCTTAACCAATTCTTGTAGTTTGATCTGTTAGATGAAAACTTTTATGTAATCTATTGTTTGTTGGGTGAAAACATGAGACTTTGTATTTGGTTACTGGATGAAAGCTTGATTTATTGCATGTGATGTGTGCTATGTCATTACGAGATTTCTAAAAATCATCTAGAATGATGTCAGCATCCGCTTTAGTTTTGACATCCAAATTAGTGATGATATTATTGTCCACGTCACTGCTGTCTCAATGTCCACATCACCATCCATATCAACATATTGATGAGGTGGCTATTTAATCTGTGACGGTTATTTTTCGTCATAGGAAATGAGCTTGGGCTGGGCTAACTAGGCCTCGGGTTCTATTGTGACGATTTTAAGACTGTCACCGATTCCCTTAATCTGTGACGATTTTTAGTAAAACCGTCACAAGAGTTAATCTATGACGCTCAATCCATGACGATATCTGAAACCATCACAGATGCTGCATAGTGACGGTTTTTTGGTGATCTATGACGAAAACGTTTCATCATAGATTAACAGGTTTCTTGTAGTGCTCAAGGGTGGCTCTGGCGTCCATGTTGGTTCCGACATGCTCATGGACAGACGGAGCCTTAGCGCCTCCTTGCGGGTTAGGGGGCATAGGGCCTTGCATGGATGGTGCTTTGTTTGGAGGGGGTCGATCCCCTAGGCGTCTTGCCCATGTGTCGTGGCACTGCGACGCGGAACATTCCGCGTTTTGCACCACTGCTTGCTCTAGGAGTCCTCAGAGTCCGTGGCGCACTCTTCTTCCCTCAGGGGTCGATGGCTCAGGCATCACCCTGAGGAGCAGCATGGCAACCATCATGTTCTGGCTGGCTATGCTGAAAACTGGGGGGGTCATCTCCCCCGGTGTCTTCGACAATGCGTCGATTGACATCGCCGGTGCCGCGTCTGGCCACTCCTCCGTCCCCTCAGGCAGACTGATCCTGCTTTAGGGTCTCGCATAGCTATCATAGGCGTATGCGTTCCTCTTCGAGCCTGGCCTCCAGCTCGTTGAGCTGTTCGAGGTTAGGCCATCAGTCCCTTGCCAACGCAGACGTGGCTCCCCGGGCCTCAGGATGACTTGCGGGCATCATGCTAGGAGGGGGAGTTACATTCCGTCGCTCTGAGGGTCCTGCGCAGCCTTGATTGTTCAGGGCCACCCTGTCAACTTCAAGGTTGATGCACTCTTGGGATGGATCATAATCGTCTCCATTAGAGTCGGAGTAGCCGAGGCAATAGTTGCTTGCCTCAAGGAAGCGCATGAAAGTCTTCGGGTTGTCGAGACCAAAGAAATCAGCATCAGCCCATGCATCTTTTCCCGAGGAAGCTTCCTCGGGATAAGACGACACGGGTGGGGTGGCAATGAGATCAAGGGTAGACCTTAGGTGATGCCCTGGGATATCCGCTTATGCACTTAGTGAGGTGCTTACGGAGGAGGCGTAATAGGCAGTTGCGTTCTTGAGCCCATAGGGGAGCACAAGAGGCATAGCCGCGAGTCCTCCGGCTATCGCCTTAGGTTTTGAGGGCAACGTAGGAGGGAGCTGTGAAGTCGAAGCCCCTGGGTCACCCTTTCTAAGTGGAGGTGGAGGCTGTGCTTTGCCCTATGATCGGGGCAGAACAGGAGGTCGCGCTGACCCCTGCCAGCCCTTGGAGCAGAGCTTGAAGCTCTGCGGGATCTTCCCGTAGCACATGGGCCAGAGGAATGGGTGATCTGATGAGGAATGTGCGGGGGAAGAGCCAGATGAGTCCTAGCTTCATTGGCAGGATCAAAGATCCTAGACCTTTGACGCCTGCGCTAGGCTCCCCCTGCATGACGTCTCGAGCGCCTTCCATGCACTGGCTGGGGCGGGAGCCGCTCGGGATGTAGCTGAGCATCATCACAAGGCAGGAGGAGGACCATGTCATAGCTGTAGCCAAGAGACATGAACTCCAAACTCCCAAACATCATGATGGTGCCAAGGCGAAGCGGGAGAAATCTGTCCGCCATCCGAGCTTTTCCTAGCAGGAAAAGAGAGAAACACGCAAAATGCCCCTACCTGGCGCACCAACTATCGGTGTCTCGACTCGGGGTCCAGGCACTAACAAGTGATGAATCTACGTGCCCCCTTAACCTAAATGGTGATGCAACAAAACACAGAGGGTTTATACTAGTTTTGGCCTTGAATGCCCTTGGTCCAGTGAGAGAGTCAAAGTCTATATTGCCTTGCACCCGAGAGTGCTTGTAGTAGGGGAGTACAAGCTAGTTGCGAGAGAGGGGTGTGTCCCAGGTCTCAGCTTAGGGAGTGAGTGGAGGGGTGCTTAGTGTCCAGAGTCCTCTATCTCTATGCGAGTGGAGTGGAATATGATGGTGTGTGGTGAGTTGTGTGTTCGTGTGTTGCTCGTGAGTTGTGTGCCCTCTAAGAGGTGCCCTGCCTCCCCTTTTATAGTCACAAGGGGTGACAGGGTTTTTACATGTGTAAGTCTATAATTTGTCCTTATTGTGCAGTAGAGTAACAGTGTCGACCCTGTGGAGATCGACTACCTTGTCTTTGTGGTGTGGGTGACGGCGTGGTCGTCCCTGTTCGAAGCGTCGCCGCCCTATTTTGGTCATGGTGGTCGGATCTGAGGCCCTGTGGCTTGTCCTGCAATAGTAGAACAGTAACTGCCAAAGTATGGTTTCAGTGGCAGGGGTTAACTCTTCCCATTCCTCCTACTGTCGTGCGGTGCTCATAGCAAAGAGGTGAGGTGCTACAGTGATGGGAGTTGTTGGAATAGTGGGCGACGTACCCTACTGCAGCATGGGAGGCATGGCACACGTTGCATCAGGGGTACGACCACCGTGTGTTAGAAGCCTGGTGCCAAGGCCGAGGCTTGGGCGAGGCATTGATTGCGCTCGAGGCTGGGGCTTGGGCGAGACGTTGATTGCGCTCGAGGTCGGGGCTCGAGCGAGGCGTTGATTGCGCTCGAGGCCAGGGCTCAGGTGAGACGTTGATTGCACAAGATGCCAGGGCTCGGGTGAGGCGGAGATTACGCTCGAGGCCAAGGGCTCAATCGAGGCGGAGATTGCGCTCGAGGCCAAGGGCTCGGTCGAGGCGGGGATTGCACTCGAGGCCAAGGGCTCGGTCGAGGCGGAGATTGCGCTCAAGACCAAGGGTTCGATCGAGGCGCTGGTTATGCTGGGGCTTGGGGTTTGTCTCTGTTCCTTTTTGCCGCTTTTTCCCTCTTAATTTGGGTATCCAAGTTTATGGTACCCAACAACTGTTGTCTTAAAAATACTTTGAAACCACCACAACACCCAATCCTCTAAAAATGGTAATCATTAACGTTTTATCCTAATATTGTTCCATGAGTTTTAGTGTTTTGTGAGAGCTTTCTGTAGGATGACTCCAAGAGCGAGCTTACCAAGAAATCTTCATCTTCATCACTTGAAGTACACCTTTCTAACATACAGCTGACCTCTGTATGAATGAAGTAACTTCTTGGGTGATGAGGTTGAAGTATTCCAGGCAACACTTGCTCTTATAAGCATGAGCTCCTCCATGAGGACCACTCAGCTTCAACGATCAACCATAAGCAAACATGTGGGGGAGAGCATCCCCTAGCTACCTGCACGATTAGAAGCATGGGAGAAAGAGAATAAAGCTGAAGAGCTAGAGCCAGAAAAGAGAGAAGCAAAAGATACATAAACGAGATGGAAGGACGCACGTGCGGCATCACCACGAAATGAGGAGTTGACTCATGTTACCTGAGACGATGAACCCACTGAGTAAGTGTTCTCCTCTATCTAAGTCCTGTCGGTAGACTTTAAATTCCGTACCCTAGCCATAAGGTTAGAATGGTAGTTATTTAGTTAAGTTAGCATGCATTAGTAATTTTGCTTTAATACACCTAGTAGCATATTTATTTCTCTTAGCATATTAATACAAAATACAAACAAATATTTACTGCTTTAATTAGTACATCATAAATACCAAGCCCCATGAGAATAAACTTATGGTAACCCCTTAGGAATATTTACTGTGGTGGCATAAAAAATATAGCATTCATATTTAATTCCTGCATCATAAATAGAAAATTCAAAAAATAAGAGAAAATTGAAATCTTGTTTAAATTAGACAACAATAAAGCTAGCTCATAAAGGTGATCAATTACTCTTTGGCTGACCGCTAGCCCATTAACAAATTTGAGCCTCGAGTTTTGGTTTATCTTTGAGGGGAGTATTTATGCAGGAATAACATCATAGCAAGGAGAGAGTCTATCAGTGACACCCACCAGGTCTACTACTGGTTAGCTCACTCTATAGGACATCTACACCAAGTATTGCAACCATCCAGCTTGGGGGAGGAGGATCCCCTAGTTATCACGTAACTATACCTAAGTGATTTTGAGTCTACATAGTCATAAAAATACCAAAAATATGTGGGTGTTAGGCATTCTTAACGTCACTACCAAAAGTAGACTTAGTTTTCTAATTCTGATAACGGCGCCAAAAATGCCAAACCTATCCCTCATGCCACTTAAGCCAAGTTGTCATCCCCACCATGACATGAGAGACGCGGTATTGAAATATGCAATAGCTCTTCTAAATAAATAATAAATGAGATCTGCAAGCGCACAGATTAATACCGATGTAGCATTTTAACCGGGAAGTATTCCAGGTATCGTTATTTATATTTTTACCACTGGGAAGGGATTGCTAACCATCAATGTTGATTATGAAATGGAATATAGAATTGAGTATCTATCATTGCATGTATAATTGAGAGCATCTCTCTATCTCTTTCATACAGGGATAAGTGTCACATAAAAGATAGATAAAGTATGAATGGTAACAAAGATAATTAATCTGATCAGCATAACTTAGCCACATATAAATATGATAAGCACCTCAATAGATATTCTAGCAAGTCATTAGCATGGAATTAGGATGAACTACAAGAATATTTCCTAAGTTATTATTAACTATACAGTCTAGCATATCATAGTTAGTGCAATTATACTTGGCAATCATTGCGAGACAGGACTACGCCCATGCATAGTGATATTATCAAGGAATATGAGAAACATAGCAATCACTCCCCTGTAATAATGTTGCTCTGCCAGCTCTATACACGAGAGGGGGACTATATAAGAATCAATGGAGCTGTCACTACCACGAACTACCCCGTGATCTGGCATATAGGGTACAATCGCAGATAAATACGGTATAGGCACCACGCCTACACAATACTTATCATTTACCCACTGTACACATGGATAAACGCTATACGATCCTAAACTTATATATAATTCCAATCTAACTAAGCCAAGCATATAACTATGATAAACTAAGAACAATATAATTGCAAATATAAACAAGTAGAGCATAGTCATAATCAATATATTGAAGTAGAGCAAAGCCATATTCATAATATTGAAGAACAAAGATGAACAATTGAAGAACAATAGAAGAATTACCAAGAATCCTCTTGACAAATCCAGAAACCAATCGAAGATTGACTCCTTCTAGTTCTAATCCTATGTAGCTATGCTAAACTAGAGATCTATTGATGTGGTGGCTCTAGGGCTTGATAAGAGGCTTCTTCTCCCGAGATGGATAATGAATTAGGGTTCAGAGGTGCTCTCCTCCAGGGGCCAGGGGGTCTGCTTATATAGTCCTTCCAAGTGAATGTGGGCCGTCGGATCAAACCGACATTAATCGTACGGTTTTCCTTGATCCTTTAGGTCGGTGGAGCATGATCCGCGAAGTTGAATGTGATTGGCCCTGAGGCCACGGCGGGCGGCCAAGGGGGGAGGGCGGGCGCCCTGCCCCTGGGCCCGATCGGCCTCCCGTTCGTTCGCGTTGCTTCTGGACTCTTCTAGATGTTAGATAATTGTGTGGCACGTTAATATCTCTATGTAAAGCCGACGTGTGGGCCTTTCTTCCGTATTTCCTGATAACCCCCTACAGAAATAGACAAACACCAAAACTCATGGAATTCTGTCAGATAAAACCCTAAGTCTAGATGTCGGTTGCATTTGGATCCTTTTCTATGTTTATTTGATAATTAAATTTGATACTTAAGGACCGTCAACAAACTCCCCCAAGCTTACCTCTTGCTCGTCCCTGAGCAAGCATAATCTCAGTGATGGATCAGAAGTTGTTGTAATGCCTTTAAGAGTTGACGGTACAGATTCTTTCAAATGAGGTCTCATCTCTGAGTTAGAGTAAACTGTCAAGACTTAAAACTTACTCATTTTACCTTTTACCATAGGACTTGTAACCGTCACTTCTGTCTTGAGTAGTTAAAAGATAGAATGGTCTAATCAAGTGCCATGTCTCTTATTCTTGATCAGCTATAGCTCTGGAGTTTTTGCAGATTTTCAAATAAAACTCAGAGATTCCTTGTATGACTCTCTCAGATCTCTCTTTTGTGGTATTTCTGGATCCTTACCAAGGCAGTGATGGTACATGCCTTCTCTCAAAGTATGTAGTATTTTTGGTATAAGGCATAGTGACATTGCCTTGTCTCTTATCCTACTCTAATAAGGCTTTGATATCTAGAGCTCATAGGTGGGAGATAAAATATACATACTTACAAGACATTTGTTGCATAGTCAAACCATGGATCCAGAGAAACAAGTCAATAAGTCAAATCAAGATGTGCATGTGTGGTGAATGAATGGTATATGATGATGATGGTGATAACAATGGTGAAAGTCTAATTCTACTTTTGCTCTTTTGAGGGGATACATACCTTTCTTGCTCTTTTGAAACTTTTTGAGGAGAATGAGATGCTCTACTTTTTCTTTTTATTTCCACTCAGGTGGGTATCTTGTACCCCTAATTTTACTATCGGACACTTGTCCATTTTTACCTCTCGTCTCACTTTTTCTTTTCTTTTGAGGTTCCGGGCACTTGCCCCTTTTTATTTCCTCGTATCCTTTCTCTCTTTTTTTAGAGCACTCATCTCTTGAAATAATATAGCAAGTGGTAGTAATCCAAGATAACTTGAGCATTTATTTCACAGAGGAAAAACAAAAATGTTTTTAGCTATTCTCTCCTGGATTAGGAGTAGAATATTTTTGGGTGGTTCTGGAGATGGAAATGTGTGGATATATGTGGATGTGTACTTCCGGAGTAGAAGCAGCATGTGTGAGTGAACGTGCAAGTGAATCTTGATTTAACCACATGACAAGCTCCTAAGGGTCTACACAGCTTGACCACACTCAATGCTTATAAGCAGTAAAAAGTAAATGTGTGGCTCAAAGTCTAGCAAGCATGTATATATATGGCTATGGTAGGAAGTTAAACTCTCATCATACAGGAACTCATCATGTGTTATTTTAAAGATTTTTAAAGATAAAATTCTTCAGATTTCTAGCATCTCTAGGAACAGATAAACGGCAGCTCAAGCTTCCCATATCATATCTGTTAACAACTTAGACTTCAGATCAAGTTCTCTTCCCACAAGTTTAGGTTTATAGCAAGCTTTAAATTATAACAGTTATGTCTAAACTAGAGAGAGAACTCATATTTGAGAATTAGGCAAAGCAACTATTCATCATATCTATGCTAGAGTTTTATTATTAAGATTCAGTTTAGCATAGCCACTTTATTTATTTATTAAGCACACTAAGCAAAAGATATATATATATATAAGCACAAAATCTTTATTTAGTTTTTTTCATGGTTATGTATATTTATATTTTAATATAGTATATAGATAGATAGAAATACTTAGCGGGATAAATGGGGGTGCTCTCGCCCAAGCTGAATTTTGACGTAATTTCTTCTGATGTAGCTAGGAGGTGGCAGAGGTGTATTTGAAAGTTGGCAGCACCCTGACAGCGATTAGAATGTCCTCTGTCTGCTAGTCTTCTTGATCCTTGAATTATTTGGAGCTCAAATAGACAACAAAGCTTTGTGGAACTGATTAGGTGTTAGCATAAATATCTAGCCTTTATCATGTTGAGCTTCCTCAATAAGTTGTTACTCTCTATTTTTATATTTTCATTTTATAGAGCAAAAAAAATTATTTATTTTATTTTTATGCCACCACAGTAAATGTACTTATGGGTTTTATGCCACTCGTATACTCACATAGGGCTTACTATTTTGTTAACATTTTTATTTTCTTTTTAAGATAGTATGAACATAATTAACTAAGCAAATTATTTGAAATAATTGAAAGAAAAAGATAACTACCAAGTTTACCTCTTGGCAAGGTGTTCGGTATTTTTAAGTCCTCCGAACGGGACTCTCCGTTTTCTCAGTTCTCCTGGGATTCATTGGATGGCGTAGTCAGTGGTTCCGGCAGCGCCTCTTCTTCGTGTATAACTATCTTCTCTCTCCACACCTGACTCGGTGCTACGGTCTCCTCAGGATAGTTCTGTTCAAGCTGTATGTCTTCAGACCTTACCACTTCTCCTTCGTAGTCTGCCATCCGTTCTTGATGATTTGCCTCTTCTGGTTGCGGTTGCGTCGTCTTCTTCTTGTCCTGACCTGCTTAGAGTCTTCAACTATATAATTAGGGTCAGTAAAATAGTGGCGTACCTTCTCTGAGGGGAAGTGCATGTGAACTTCTCTGGTTCCAATGTAGATGATTGCTTTAACAGTGCTGAGGAATGGTCTCCCAAGGATGATGGGTGGATCGTACTCGTCTTCTCCCATGTCAATAACCTGAAAATCTGTATGGACAAAATAATAGTCTATTTTGACAGGGACATCAGTTACTATACCTTCAACCTTTCGGAATGTCTGATCTGCCATCTAGAGCTGAATGTATGTCGGTTTTAGGGGCATGGTTCCGAACAAGAGCCGATAGGTGACTACGGCCATTATGTTGACGCCCGATCTGGTGTCGCAAAGTGTCTTGTAGAAGTTGTACCCATTAATGGAGCAATGCATGCTTGGCATACCTGGGTCGTCCTTCTTGGTGAGGAACGGTGACTTGAGTCGACGATCTTGACCTCCATGAACTGCAGTGACCATCTTTGCTGACTCGGTCCACACTTGCTTGTTCCTGTTCCTCCTGTTGGTCCTCTTCCTTGGTTCATGTCGAGATTGCTCTGGGATTTGTGTAGTCTTGTTCTTGAAGGAAAACGTCTCCTTCCTCCCTTTGATGTAGAAACTGATCTTGGCAGCACTAGCGTAGATGACAGCCCCCGAGGTGTTTAAGAATGGCCTCCCTAAGATGACGGGTGCCCTCTCATCATTACCGGTCTCTATCACCACGAAGTCTATTGGGGCATACAAGGTACCAACTCGGACGCAGAGGTTCTTCAATATTCCCTTTGGGAAACTTAACGTCTGATCTGCAAACTGCAAACACATGGTTGTTTCTAATAAAGGATATGTAAAGAATTTTTCATAGAGTACCCTGGGCATAATGTTGACACTAGAGCCAAAGTCGCAAAGTGCTTCTGGGAAGTCCACCATGCCGATGGAGATCGGGATGACGGGGCGTCCTGGATCGCCTCTCTTGACCGGCAGAAGGTCAGTAGTAACTTCCGTAATGGGGTTACTCCAGTGGTTACCTGTATCAAACATGTCTACAAGATTTGTAGATTCTAATCCTTCCGGTTGTGATGGTATACCGGGGTTAGTAGCAGGAACAGCAGTAGCTATTTGATTTAACTGAGATTCAATCATTTTATTAAAACTAATTTGATTCTTGATGGCAGTAGAGAAATCATCCATTCTATTATTTATATTTTCTAGCATTTTATCATTAGATGTCAATTTCTTAGATAGGTTATCCATTATCTTTCCTTGATTGGACACTAACTCTCTCAGAGGTGGAAAATTATTATTATTGTTGTAAGAATTGTTACCTTAGTTAGGCCTCTGTTGATTCCAACCTTGATTTTGTTGAGGACGGTTGTAGTAGTTGTTGTTGTTGATGATGACGTAGTTTACATCCTCAAGCATCTCAGGGCAGTGATTGCCTGAGTGTCCAGTATCTCCACACTCCTCACAAGTCATGTGAGAGTCATAGATGTGCATGACTTCTTTCTTGTCTCCAGCGCTATCATCGAGCTTCTTCATGAGCAGGTCTAGCTTGGCAGACAGCATGTCTACCTCCTTGAGCTGATGCATACCTCCACCTCTCTTGCGTGTCTGGGTCCTTTCTTCATTCCAGCCTTGGTTGGACGCCATCTTCTCTACAAGAGTTGTGGCTTGTGATATGGTGAGTGATAGGAATGCTCCTCCAGCTGCAGCATCTATGGTCTCTCGGGCACTATTGCCGAGCCCATGATAAAACGTCTACATCAGTAGCCAGCTCTCCATTCCATGATGGGGACATTCTAGGATGTAGTCTTGGAAGCGCTCCCATGCTTCTCGAACGGATTCATCATGTTGTTGTTGAAAACTTGTAATTTTCTCACGGAGAGCATTGCCCATGGGAAAGAACTTAACCAGAAAGTTCATGGAGCAGGGTGCCCATGTAGCATTCTTCTCTTTTGTAGCGTAGAATCACTGCTTCGCTCTCCCCAACAGTGAGAATGGGAAGAGGCGAAGTAGTATAGCATCTCTGGGACTCCTGATATGGTGAATATGCTGCATATCTCCAGGAAGTGTTGGAGATGAGCACTAGCATCTTCGTGTGCCTTCCCACAGAACTGGTTGGATTGCACCATGTTGATAAGTCCAGGCTTGAGCTCAAAGTTGCCGTCGATCTCTGCAGCAGGTCCAGTACGGATGTTGTCCGTAGTGGGAGCTGAGAACTCACAGATCGATTTGTTCGCCATGGCTCCGAATTCTGAAGACAAGTTCCGGGTAAAACTTTGGTGATCTTCTTGATTGGATGAAGCTTCGTGCTAAAGTGTTGATGATCTCTTCTTGAGCTTGGCTCTTGTTTTTCTGAATAATGCTTCGGGTATTCATACATTATCCTGCATAAGATAAAATAGAAAAATAACTGGGTAAAACTGTATGAGAGAATTGATAATCTCAATCATATTAGTGAAGCGAATGATGACTCAAAATTCCATATTCATTCCTGATTAGTAATCAACCTTCCCCGGCAACGGCGCCAAAAATGATTGTTGGGCATTCTTAACGTCACTACCAAAAGTAGACTTAGTTTTCTAATTCTGATAACAGCGCCAAAAAATGCCAAACCTATCCCTCATGCCACTTAAGCCAAGTTGTCATCCCCACCATGACATGAGAGATGCGGTATTGAAATATGCAATTGCTCTTCTAAATAAATAATAAATGAGATCTACAAGCGCACAGATTAATACCGATGTAGCATTTTAACCGAGAAGTATTCTAGGTATCGTTATTTATATTTTTACCACTGGGAAGAGATTGCTAAACATCAATGTTGATTATGAAATGGAATATAGAATTGAGTATCTATCATTGCATGTATAATTGAGAGCATCTATCTATCTCTTTCATATAGGGATAAGTGTCACATAAAAGATAGATAAAGTATGAATGGTGGCAAAGATAATTAATCTGATCAGCATAACTTAGCCACATATAAATATGATAAGCACCATAATAGATATTTTAGCAAGTCATTAGCATGGAATTAGGACGAACTACAAGAATATTTCCTAAGTTATTCTTAACTATACTGTTTAGCATACCATAGTTAGTGCAATTATACTTGGCAATCATTGCGAGACAGGACTACGCCCATGCATAGTGATATTATCAAGGAATATGAGAAATATAGCAATCACTCCCCTATAATAATGTTGCTCTGCCAGCCCTATACACGAGAGGGGGACTATATAAGAATCAATGGAGCTGTCACTACCACGAACTACCCCGCGATCTGGCATATAGGGTACAATCGCAGATAAATACGGTATAGGCACCACGCCTACACAATACTTATCATTTACCCATTGTAGACATGGATAAACGCTATACGATCCTAAACATGTATATAATTCCAATCTAACTAAGCTAAGCATATAACTATGATAAACTAAGAACAATATAATTGCAAATATAAACAAGTAGAGCATAGTCATAATCAATATACTGAAGTAGAGCAAAGTCATATTCATAATATTGAAGAACAAAGATGAACAATTGAAGAACAATAGAGGAATTACCAAGAATCCTCTTGACAGATCCGGAAACCAATCGAAGATTGACTCCTTCTAGTTCTAATCCTATGTAGCTATGCTAAACTAGAGATCTGTTGATGTGGTGGCTCTAGGGCTTGATCAGAGGCTTCTTCTCCCGAGATGGATAATGAATTAGGGTTCAGAGGTGCTCTCCTCCAAGGGCCAGGGGGTCTGCTTATATAGTCCTTCCAAGTGAATGTGGGCCGTCGGATCAAACCGACATTAATCGCATGGTTTTCCTTGATCCTTTAGGTTGGTGGAGCATGATCCACGAAGTTGAATGTGATTGGCCCTCAGGCTAGGGCGGGCGCCCAAGGGGGGAGGGCAGGCGCCCTGCCCCCGGGCCCGATCGGCCTCCCATTCGTTCCCGTGGCTTGTGGACTCTTCTAGATGTTAGAAAATTGCGTGGCACGTTAATATCTCTATGTAAACCTGACGTGTGATCCTTTCTTCCGTATTTCCTGATAACCCCCTGAACACCAAAACTCGTGGAATTTTGTCAGATAAAACCCTAAGTCTGGATGTCGGTTGCATTTGGATCCTTTTCTTTGTTTATTTGATAATTAATTTTGATACTTAAAGACCGTCAACAGTGGGCACATGAAGGTCCATAAGTCATAGAGTCTTTTATGACTTTATAATTAGTTAAGTGTCAGAGTCTGTTTAGAGTCAGTCTAAACTAGAGCTAAACAAAAATTTATGAACATTAATTTTGTCTTAGAGATGATGAATAGTTGCTCTGTTATAATTCTTTACAAGTACCTAGATTTCAACGTTAGGTTCTCTCGAGTTTTGGACATGACTGTTTAAATTTGAAGGTTTACTCTGAACCTGCAACTTGTGGAAGCATAAGTTTGAGCTAAGTCTAGGTAGTTAGTTGATATGATCATTGAAAGTGTGAGCTGTTATTTATCTTATTCCTAGTATTATTAAGTTTTGGAGATTTATTTTGAAAATTTAAAATTTACATGATGAGCTCTTGTATGACAAGTTTGAATTCCTACCAAAGCCATATATAATATACATTTAGAGTTAGGAAAACTTTTGCACATTGATGCTACTTGCTTTGCATTGAGTTTAGTCAACCTTTGTAGTATACCTTACGAGAGTCTTGTCATGCTTTTAAAACCAAGATTATGTACACACTCCAGTTCACATATGCATTATTCCCACACTAGGAGTAATTGCACTCATTTCCATTCCATGTTCACCAATCATGTTTCCCCCCTACACTGGGAGTAAACACCAACATAAACCATACCCATAGTATTAAGCCCATCATAAACGCTCTAAGTTCTTATTGTTACCTCTCTGATCATTTATTGTATTCAAAGAATACATGTGGCTATGCAAAAATATAAAGAAGAAATGGGTACTAGATGCCCGCCTCCCTATATATATAAAATAAAGATAGAAATTGCCAAGATCAAAAGAGAGATTTATCCTCAAGGAGCAAAAGTAGAGATAGAAATTAGCCACAAATACCGAAGAATTCACCTATCCACCATATTCCATACACATGCACTCCTTGGTTTGATTGTATGCCTCAATTCTCTTTGGATCCATTAGTTGACTTTACAATACATGCATTGCAAGTATGTCTATCCTTATTATTGGCACTCTTATAAGATCTATCATATATACCTTTAGCTATAGGAGGCATAGTATCATTAATGCCTCGAGAGAGAACCATAAATACCACATACGTTGAGAGACTTGAGGGTGTCATACAATTAAGCTCTGAGTTTTATTCTAAAAACTTATAAAAAAACTCCAGAATAATGGTTTTGCAAAGAATTTGAGCCATAGTGCTTGACCTGATTGTTATATCTTCTGATTGCTCAAGACTCATGCAAAAGCTGTAAAGCCCCATGATTAAAGGTAAAATGGGTAAGTTTGAAGATTAGAGCAGTTATTAGCTAATCCGGAGGAGAATTTTTGTTTGGGAGCATGTGTACTTGGAAAGAATAAAAATGTAACACCCGATTTTAAGAACAAAATCAGATATGCACCATATGTGAGTTTTAGAAGACAAACCTCACATATAGCTACAAATAAGGGGTAATATCAAAGGACAATGCATAAATTATATAACGTACATAATAAATCAGAAACAACCTTAGGCAGCAAACCACAGAAGATAACTCTAAAATTTGGGTGTTAACTTCACTCTACAGGATCCAACTGACTGGTTGATCACAAGCCCAAAACTTCTCCTGAGGTGTGGGGGAGATAGCAAGAGTAAGTCCAAGACGAACTCCGCAAGTATAGCAACTAGATAGTATAGATCCCACGGTCTAATGATCAATGTGACATAAATAATATAGAGCATTAAACAATAAACAATGAGTATCTTAACACAACAAGATTCATCACCCTTGATATAAGAATCCCCAAGGCCGCTCGTGACCGTGAGCACGGCTAGTATACAAGTTTTTAACACTCTGCAGTGGTTGTACATCTTTACCCATGAGTCATGATTTACCCTTTCACCCAAGGTGATCAGCCTCTTAACCCTCTACCAAGGAAGATCGGCAGGAATCACTATGAAGTCTTTCAAAGGTTCGTCTAACAGGTTAGGGCCGCTTGGTTTCGGTAGTCAGTCCGTGTGATTCTACCCCGCAGGGGATCCACAGTCTGCTATCCCCCATTTGTGCCACACGGGTAACCTCTAACAAGCTAGAAGAGTTACTCATACTTGACTAAAGCCAAAGCCATCATAGCCCTCATGGTTGCACTTTTATCCCGGTTATCACTTACGAATAAATCCACAAGTTGCTTAAAAGTCATTATTATCATTTGTGGCTTTATATTAATTTAGGCACAAGACCATGGTCATAGAATTAAAACCTAAATGCTATACTTGCCTTGACCCAATTGCTCCTGCTGGTCCTGCTGATTTTACTTGCTTCTAAGGCTCTGATCTTGATCACCAAAGTAAAGCTCACCGTCTACTCTCGATCATCGATCATCAACACACAAACAATCGGAGACAGACATACATGAAGCAAACAAGATTATAATTAGAACAGTACACCAACAATAAATAAATGTAAATAAAAGTTTTCCAAAATCATCTACACGCTGCTACGATCACGTCAACGAGAAATTCACGAAAAACGAAGTTACGACGCGAAAACTACGCATTAAAGAGGACTGCACAGGCTATCTACGGACTTGTATTTATCTAGGAATTCTAATAGTGGTGAACCTAGACAACAATGGTACCAACATGAATCTTTTGAAATTATAAAACTAGAGCAACTTGAACGGATCGAATCGGAGCTAAAACAGAGAAGATATGAATTTTCTAAGATTTTCTTTAGAAAAGTAATTAATTAAATAGGGTCACAAAATTAAAATGTTTCAAATTAGTGAACCAAGATTACTAACACAAAGTTCATGAGATTATTAATCTAACGCAATTTGAACGGGTCAAATCGGAGTTAAAACAAATATTTTATGGCCAAAACAAACTCAGTGGCAGTTTAGTAATTATCTGAAAACGTATTTTCATATCAAACCGTGAGTTTTACGTTTTCAGAGGGGCAAAGCGTATTTTCGCAAAGGCGCTTCAGGACTGCGGGCAAAATTTGGAAAAAGGACAGGGTCTCTTTAACAAAAGTTACACCGAACCGTTATCTTCTTATCTCGTTCGCTCGTGCTCGATCGGACGGCCTGCAGCGCTCCTCGGAGGTCACGGCGGAGCCAGCTGCCGGGGTGAAGCTCAGGCGCGGCGGCGCCATGGGTAACCCTCGCCGGTGTTCATGTTTCTAGCGCTAGGGCGCACCAAAAACAAAACCGAGAGCATGATAAGCAAGAGGAGATCGAGACGAACTCACCTAGGGCACGAAATCGCGGTAAAGAAGACCCGAGGATGACCGGCGTCGTGATTGGCGGGCGGTGAACTTCTACACAAGTTCGACGTCACGGGGTGAGAAAAAGAGAGCATGAAAATGAGGGACAAAGGCTCGGGGGTGTTCGCTACCATGAAGGGAAACCCGACGTCCAAGCCTTGATGTTTCTAGGGCAACGTGGAGCTTGGTCCACGGCGGCGGGATGCTCCGGTCGAGGGAGATTCGAATTCGGCAGCAAGCAAAGGCTTTGGGGGCTCTTGCGTCGCAAGGATGGGGAGAAAGGGATGCAGGGCAGCCGCACGGGCTCGGGCGCGGCACAAAACAGAGCGAGGCACGGGGGGGGGGGAAGAAATCGTGGGAGCGGGGCGGCTCGGGCGGTTGCGCTGAGTGAAGAGAGTGGGGAGGGAGCGGTTGGAGAGGTGGGGGATGAAGCTGACGTGCAGGCCCCACACGTTAGAGGGAGAAGGGAGGAAAGGATGGGGCAGCCGGATGGGCCTCGGCCCAAGAGGGGAAAGGGGAAGGCGCGGGGTGGGCTAGGCCAGCAGGCCGAGAAGGAGGGGAACTGAGTTTCTTTTCTTATTTTTTTTGAACCAATTTTCAAATGCTTTTATAATTTTAATTTTGAACAAATTTCTTTTTCCTTAAATTCACACATCAAAAAAATAAATGTTGCAGCATGTATGCATCAAAATGTTTCTAACCTTATATCAAATTTTAACTTCCCAAAATTTATCTATTTTTCCTATATTTTAATGCTCACAAAATTGACTCAATAAATCAAATTCAACTATTTTAAAAACAAGCAAATTTTAGGGTGTTACAATTCTACCCCCTTAAAATGAATCTCGTCCTCGAGATTCGGAAGAGGCTCAGATCCTGTGAGAGAAACAGGGAAAATATCTTGATAACCCTTTCAACTTCACAAACTTGCATACCAAACTTAAACACTTGTCTCAAGGTCACATCTCGTGAACATAATTTCCATTGAATAACTATTATTCATAATTGACCAAAGTCCATCTTGACTACTAATTTCTTTTAGCTTACAACTCCAAGAGGCATGGAAACTTAATATGCATTTGCCTTCTCAGGTAGGAGTGGACCACCGTGATACTCAATTCTTTTTCCTGACGGTGCTGTTAAGAGCATTTTGTACTGGGTACCATAGATCACTCCTTTGTGTGCACTCAACCATCCATTACCAAGGACCAAGGGAATACCAAGCGACTCTAGCACAATGAGGTTTACAGTGAAGTTTTCCTTGTTTATGACCAGATTGATATTTGAGCACACCTGATTTGCTTGTATTTCTCCCACTGGGGTTTGAACTAGTAAAGGCTTCTTTGTTGGACACTTTACCCTCTCGATTGTCTTTACGAGGTCGGTGGAAATGAAAGAATGCAAAGCACTCGGGTCGAAGAGAGCAAAAACTTGCACTGAGTCTACTTGAATATAGCCACCAACCACTTTGGTAGCTCCATGAATGTTATGCCTATCCACGTTGCTCAGTCTTCTATTGATATAGTCTCGTTGCACCCTACTTCCATGAGCAGGCTTCTTACGGCTTTTCCTTTTTCTCTTTCGCCGTTGTGGATTCTGATTTGATTCACTTCCAACTTGCTCTTGAGTATCATTATTTTGATAGCACTCAGTTTCATCATACTCATAACATTCTTCAAAGGCAGGATCATCATTCTCTTCCCACGTATCAGTAAGAGGCATCATATAGGGCTCCTGATCCATGGGATACTACACTCCATGTCATCAAGTGACCAACGTCAATGACACGAGAAGGAGAGATGATCATATTCATAGAATATCTCACGAGACAACTCTCACTTCAAGATAAGTTGAAAATGCATCAACCCGTGATATCAAGGTTCTACCCCCCTTAAGAAAGGTCGACTAGGAGGCACAAGGAAGGTAGCTTGCATTTTTTTTCTTGACAAGTTATCTTGCATTGAGACCTTTTTGACATCCAAGGAACTTATGTGCAAGGATGAAACATATATCCTGAAATTTCCTCACGATATGAAAATCACTAGTGCAGTAAAATAGACATAACTCTTGTTCTGTTAATCCAATAGGGCCACAGCTTATACCATTAGAAAGCTTAGAAAATTTTCTACAACCTTTCTATAGAACACTTTTCCAAATTCTATGGTTATATTTGTCCAAAACAGCAGGCAACCAAAACTGGTCCAGATTCTTGACAGCACATCTATATCGTCTTGTGATTTTCATAACTCCAATACCAAAATAGCTATGAGGGTGATCCTTGAGGTCAGAGAAAGATATTGAAGTCTACTATCATTGAAAATTTTGTTATGATTTTTGGTCATCCCAGATCAAAGATATGAACTGATAAAGAAGTGATACTCCGGAAAGGCAGGATAAGGTAACAAGAGAAAAACCAAAACCCAACTATTTATGTCATTAATCCTTATGCCTTAGACATATAAACTAAATGAAATTGTGAAGAAACTCACAAGATCATTACACTCATTACAAAGATCCAAAACAAACATAATCATAAAAACAATTCAACCAAGCAGTAAAAGTTCACAAGGCACACAAACTCGACTTTCGCTACTAGCGTTTTTATTACACAAGGGCACAAACTCCTATATCTTAACCTCAGCGTGGCTTCTTTCATGATGCATCTATTGATTCCTCTGTGGACAAGAGTTTACATAGTGTCCTTTCTGTCGGTAGTGATAACACTTTTTCTTAGCTGGATCCTTTGTGGTATCATTTTTCACTGAGGTGTTGCTCACACTACAAGAAGTGTGTGGCTTTTTGATATTCTATTATGTCATAACATATGCAATTTATGTCACAAATTGAGTTTTATGACATCAAGGTGACATAAACTGTAATGTCAAAAAGCCACCGTCACAAAATGATTTTATGACATCTGTTTTGCTAAATGTCATAAGTTTATGACGTTTGATTTCAGTGTCATATAATCTTATGACACTAGTTTACTGTCATTAAATTCTAGCCTTGCCATGTAGGCAATGCCACGTAGGATGAATTACTGACATGGCAGGATGGAGAAAAACATCACAAATTAAATTTGTCTTGCTAGAGCCCGCAACTGTTTTTAAGCCCACTCACTCAACAATTACACAATCTTGACAAAATCCCAGGTTGCAAAAAATTATATTGTCAAACTCATACATCCAGGTAGCAATATACATCACGCTACATCTAAGTCACATGTCCAAAATAACAAAGAACATAGCCATTTCAACATCTTGAATATTCATCAAGCTAACAAAAAGAGCTGTAGCTACCCCTAAACATTACTGAGGCTTTTCACTTTACTGAGACATCCTCCATACCACACTATTAACCAATCCGAAAGAAGCAAATGGTAGGCAAATTAGTCAAAGATATAAAGATTAGAGTTAGCTCTAGGTTCATGCATATCTATTGGACAGAACCAAGCTCCCTGGTCAACATATAACAGTTAATGAAACAAATCTATCCACAGAAATAATACTACTACTAGGATGTACCCTGAAACAAGCTCCCTGGTTATAAAGGGTTACTTGAGGCTTGCAGATGGAGTGAGTAAAAAACGTGCTCTTAACATAAACCAATAAACAGTAGAAATAGTTGGTTAATGAAGGGTTACTTGAGGCTTGCAGATGGAGTGAGTAAAAAATGTGCTCTTAACATAAACCTGCAACCATGGCACCAGGACAGCTCATCAAAACATTGACAACTTGTACCCTCATCAGGTGCCTTATTCAATTCAAAAATTGTAACTAAATTGTAACTACGTTGATCTAACTTCATTCTTCTACAGTTGGCTGTCTAGCTGAACAATATGCCAGGCAACACATTAATAATTTCTCCCTACTGTTCCAGAAGCAAGCAAAAAGCCAGCAGCAAGGAATATTCAGCTATAGCTTAAGAAAAGGTCTTAATTCTTTACTAAGAAAAATTCTCTAAACAAGATCAAAGAAATGCAGAGTCAAGTAACACACTTGCTCACTTAATGTGCAAAGTATTTGAATATCATAATACACAAAGGCTGTTGTAAGGGTATGTACAACCCATAGACAGTTGCTGCCTATATATTCTTGGAATTTACAATAGAGACAGTTAAATAGACAACTCATACAACCCATAGACAGAGGCTGTCTATTTGGTTGTCTATAATTTATTTAATGCTCATATATAATCTATGATTAACTATGAATACCATTTCTGTATATACCATTATGTTGCTAGTGCAGAAACATAAATGATGAGACATATATGCACACTAGGAACAGATTCACACTACTGAATAACAATCAACATATTCACAAATTCACTGAAAAATATAGAATAAGAATGATAGCGAACAGTGTGCATACAACATTCCATATAGCGACGCCCCTCTCTTGTCATTCTCATTGTCATTCTTTAGCATGTCAGTTTGGTAGCAACAGAAGCTACCATAATCCCAGGTGCAGCAGGGTTTCAAGAAAGCGCCATCTGCAAGAGAGCCATTCAGTTATCAGATATACCAGGCATTCGGAAAATGGCACAATGATGATTCTCTAATGATCAGTCTCTCCTACAAGACAGTAATATCAGAAAAAGATTCCTGGAACAACCAACTGCAAGATCAATCTATCTAGGAGCTAGAGATGAAATACTGATTGACAAATTATACTGCTTTGTACACTCTAGCACTATGTCTCCCCTTTCTATATGTTATCTTCCTCTCATCATAAAAATCCCTGCAGAGCAAAAAAATAATTAGCATCTAATCAAGAATCATGAAGACAAAAATAATTAATCAGATCTAAGCAGAGAGCAGCACGCTCCTTCACATGACAAGCAGGGATGCCACTGCAAGCAGTTTCTTCACACGTGTAGGGGACACTTGAGCACCTGGATAGAAATCGTTCCCAGGTATCATACACAGAAGCAATCAAATTAGAGTCATATTAGCTAAAAGATCAAACGGATACACAACTAGATCTCGCGGAATCCAGCGCAAGCAAGAGAGGGGATCTGTTAACACCGGCCGCTAACCCAGCAACCCAAGCGGACCAACAGGGCAACACAGCAAGTAGCGTACAGCAGCAGATGGGTTGGCAGGAGCAGCTAACTTACCGTGGACGACTGCGCCCATCGGGGCTCTAGGACCCAAACCACTGCAGGAGGAACCCTATGCAACCGCGCCGCCATTGGAGGGGCCGAACATCGCTGCGCTGCTGCCGGAGAGATCCGGCTCGAAGCGCCGCCGCCTAAGGTGCCGCGCCCCGCGTCCATCCGGGTTCTAGGCCCTACTTCGCCGTCGGATCCGCCGCACCGTCACAGGCGCCATGCCCCTGCGCTCGATCCGCGCATGAGAGAGAGAGAGAGAGAGGGAGAGTTGTGCGGCTGAGGGAGGGTCACGCAGACGGAAGATAGGGAGAGAGAGGAATGGGTTATATAGTCTAGGGTTTTTAAATGGGCCGATTTTGGCCATGGTCTGCATAGTAATATTGGTCATTTCTCCATCCAACTTTATTTGAACAATTGAAAATTATAGAATTTTTTTGACAAAACTTAGAAATATGACAATTATTTTGTGGTAATTTGGAAACAAAATATGAACTATTCAAAAAAATTCCCACCAACTCTAGGATATGGATAGAGTGACATGTATGAGGATAAATATAATTCGAATATAAGTTTTGAAGGTTTTATTCCTGTGTCCAGCCTGCAGAGAGAAAGTGTACGCCGGTGGAAACCCTCTTGTGCGCTAATAGAATGTTTCTTGTATACCAGTGGAAAGTTTCTTGTTTACCAGTGGAAAGTTTCCTGTGCGCTAGTAGAAAGTTTTATGTAGACCGGTGGAAAACCTCTTGTGCGCTAATAGAAAGTTTCTTGTATACCGGTGAAAAGTTTCTTGTTTACCACTGGAAAGTTTTCTGTGCGCCAGTGGAAAGTTTCTTGTATACCTTGGTGTGGCAGTTTTGACATCCCAGGTTCAAAACTCTTTTGTAGTCACAGAATTCGCATTACTGACGTGGCAATGTTCTTTGCAAATTATCTAAAAATAATTCAATAAATATTTTGTGACATATAAATATACCTTATGACATATCAAATATCGTCACTAGATATTGTGACATATAAATAGACCTTATGACATATCAAATATCGTCACTGGATGAAATTGGATTAGTTATATGACATTTGGTGTGACATACAATTTTTTTTGTCATTAAGTCAAGGTGTCTAAAATATAATGTCATAAAACATATAATATAATGACATTATGGACTTTGTCATGCTAAATACGTCAAAAAGCCACCCACCTCTTGTAGTGTCGGTGTGTTATCAGCTCGCTGACTCTGAAGGTTTGTCTCTGGCTGGCTAGCTTTCTTCCTAACTTGGTTGATCCTTCGAGGTTGAAACTCTTTATAAGTGATTGTCCATCCATCTATGTATACCTCATGAGCAGTGGGGTTACCTTGAGAAGTTTCTTCATCTCCAAGGTTTGGATTTTCATGGCCAGAGTTCAAAGCTAAATGTGAAAACATAGGATTTGAATGTTGTTCACTTCCCAATGCTGGCTCTAGTGATTTTGCTTTCCTCTTCTTATCCTCATTAGTCACACAATTTGGGTTTACCTTAACTTCCTTTTTAGATGACCTATTCCAAAGACAGGGAAGACCATAATGCCTACAACAGTGGCATTGATCCTGATATCCCAATGTACTACTACCAACACCTCCATGTCTTCTCAGATTTTTCCAGGCTTCTGCTACTTGTCTCTTAACTGGTCCTGAGATGCACTTCTGAGAGTTCTCATTCTGAGCCATTCCTTCCACTACTTGCTTTTGCATGGCTAGAAGCTTCTCCTTATCAAATGCTTTTATGGGTGGCGTCTCTGAGTCCTTTTGTTTATTCATGCCAAAGGTCTCCTCGTTATGAGCCATCTAAATAGACAAGGAGGTTGGATTCAGAATAGAGACAAAGTTTTATAACAGAATAGGGTAGAGGTAAGCATAAATTTTAGCAATTATCAAGGTTAAGGTGAAAGGAAGAAGTAAGCAGAGATAGAAGCATTCTAAAACGTCCGGTTCTAACTAGGCTTGCGTCCTACAGTCAGCATTGCTTTGATACCACTTTGTAACACCTGATTTTAGGAACAAAATTAGATATGCACCATATGTGAGTTTTAGAAGACAAACCTCAAATATAGCTACAAATAAGGGGTAATATCAAAGGACAACGCATAAATTATATAACGTACATAATAAATCAAAAACAACCTTAGGCACCAAACCACAGAAGATAACTCCAAAATTCGGGTGTTAACTTCACTCTACAGGATCCAACTGACTGGTTGATCACAAGACCAAAACTTCTCCTGAGGTGTGGGGGAGATAGCAAGAGTAAGTCCAAGACGAACTCCGCAAGTATAGCAACTAGATAGTATAGATCCCACGGTCTCATGATCAATGTGACATAAATAATATAAAGCATTAAACAATAAACAATGAGTATCTTAACACAACAAGATTCATCACCCTTAATGTAAGAATCCCCAAGGCCGCTCGTGACCGTGTGCACGACTAGTATACCAGTTTTTAACACTCTGTAGAAGTTGTACATCTTTACCCATGAGTCATGATTTACCCTTTCGCCGAGGTGATCAGCCTCTTAACCCTCTACCAAGGAAGGTCGGCAGGAATCACTTTGAAGTCTTTCAAAGGTTCTTCTAACAGGTTAGGGCCGCTTGGTTTCGGTAGTCAGTTCGTGTGATTCTACCCCGCAGGGGATCCACAGTTTGCTATCCCCCATTTGCGCCACACGGGTATCCTCTAACAAGCTAGAAGAGTTACTCATACTTGACTAAAGCCAGAGCCATCATAGCCCTCATGGTTGCACTTTTATCCCGGTTATCACTTACGAATAAATCCACAAGTTGCTTAAAAAGTCATTATTATTATTTGTGGCTTTATATTAGTTTAGGCACAAGATCATGGTCATAGAATTAAAACCTAAATGCTATACTTGCCTTGATCCAATTGCTCCTGCTGGTCCTGCTGATCTTACTTGCTTCCAAGGCTCTCATCTTGATCACCGAAGTAAAGCTCACCGTCTACTCTCGATCATCGATAATCAACACACAAACAATCGAAGACAGACATACACGAAGCAAACAAGATTACAATTAGAACAGTACACCAGCAGTAAATAAATGTAAATAAAAGTTTTCCAAAATCATCTACACGCTGCTACGATCACGTTAACGAGAAATTCACAGAAAACGAAGTTACGACACGAAAACTACGCATTAAATGGGACTACACAGGCTATCTACAGACTTGTATTTATCTACAAAACCTAACAGTGGTGAACCAATACAACAATGGTACCAACGTGAAGCTTATGAAATTATAAAACTAACGCAACTTGAACGGATCGAATCGGAGCTAAAACATAGAGATATGAATTTTCTAAGATTTTCTTTAGAAAAGTAATTAATTAAATAGGGTCACAAAATTAAAATGTTTCAAATTGGTGAACCAAGATTACTAACACAAAGTTCATGAGATTATGAATCTAACGAAATTTGAACGGGTCAAATCGGAGTTAAAACAAATATTTTATGGCCAAAACAAACTTAGTGGCAGTTTAGTAATTATGTGAAAACGTATTTTCATATCAAACCGTGAGTTTTACGTTTTCAGAGGGGCAAAGCGTACTTTCGCAAAGGCGCTTCAGGACTGCGGGCAAAATTTGGAAAAAGGATAGGGTCTCTTTAACAAAAGTTACAACGAACCGTTATCCTCTAATATCGTTCGCTCGTGTTCGATCGGACGGCCTGCAGCGCTCCTGGGAGGTCACGGCGGAGCCGGCTGCCGGGGTGAAGCTCAGGCGCGGCGGCGCCATGGGTAACCCTCGCCTGTGTTCACGTTTCTAGCGCTAGGGCGCACCAAAAACAAAACCGAGAGCATGATAAGCAAGAGGAGATCGAGACGAACTCACCTAGGGCACAAAATCGCGGTAAAGAAGACCCGAGGATGGCCGGCGTCGTGATTGGCGGGCGGTGAACTTCTACACAAGTTCGACATCACGGGTTGAGCAAAAGAGAGCATGAAAATGAGGGACAAAGGCTCGGGGGTGTTCGCTACCACGAAGGGAAACCCGACGTCCAAGCCTTGGCGGTTCGAGGGCAACGTGGAGCTTGGTCCACGGCGGCGGGATGCTCCGGTCGAGTGAGATCCGAATTTGGCGGCAAGCAAAGGCTTCGGGGGCTCTTGCGTCGCGAGGATGGGGAGAAAGGGATGCGGGGCAGCCGCACGGGCTCGGGCGCGGCACAAAACAAATCGAGGCACGGGGGGAGAAATCGTGGGAGCGGGGCGGCTCGGGCGGTTGCGCTGAGTGAAGAGAGTGGGGAGGGAGCGGTTGGAGAGGTGGGGGATGAAGCTGACGTGCAGGCCCCACACGTCAGAGGGAGAAGGGAGGAAAGGAGGGGGCAGCTGGATGGGCCTCGGCCCAAGAGGAGAAAGGGGAAGGCGCGGGTGGGCTGGACCAGCAGGCCGAGAAGGAGGGGAACAGGGTTTCTTTTCTTATTTTTTTGAACCAATTTTCAAATGCTTTTATAATTTGAATTTTGAAAAATTTCTTTTTTCTTAAATTCACACATCAAAAAATAAATGTTGCAGCATGTATGCATCAAAATGTTTCTAACCTTATATTAAATTTTAACTTCCCAAAATTTATCTATTTTTCCTATATTTTAATGCTCACAAATTTGACTCAATAAATCAAATTCAACTATTTTAAAAACAAGCAAATTTTAGGGTGTTACAAAAAACAATGTAGCAACTCTTGATCTAATTACATATACTGCTTAGGCTTAGTTTGCTAAGGGACTGGCAAAAGGTAAGCTTGGGGGAATTGTTGACGGTCGATAACGTCAAGTTTTATTAGAACTTTAAACCCGAAGGAGAACATGAAAACACACTAGTCTAGGGTTTAAACTGACAATTTCCATGAGTTTTGCATATTCTGTATTTTCTAGGGTCTATTTCCAAAAAAGCTGAAAAGAGGGATTCAAGTGCATATTTAACACAAAACTTATCCGCCACTAAAAAGATCATGAATGGGACGTGGAAAGACTCTGGAAGACACCGGAAGAAACCGGGGGCCAGAGGCCGCTGGGTGGGGCCGGCCGGCCCCACCATGGTGCCAGCCGACGTCCCCCTATTAGGGTTTTGGCCCCCTTCTCGAAGGTTCCTCCACCACATCTGAGGAGTCATCTTGGCCCTTGGTTAAGTTGGTTTGATCCTACGGCGCATGTCGATCCCACCGGGCTATAAATAAAGGGACAGACCCCCCTCCCTGAAGGCATCAAGTCATTTGGAGATCCATTCATCAAGAGCCTTGTCTAGTTCATGAGAGCCTCTCTAGTTCATAGTTTTAGCCTAGTTAGAAGTAGAAGAGTTCTAGTTCTTTAGCAGGATCCAGAGCCTGTGGCGTCTGTCTAGAGCACGGAGTTCGGTATAGCTCTAGTACCTTTCTCTTATTGTATTCAATATTATGATTTAGGCAACATTGTTCTTAATCTCTTATATATTCTTAATTGCAATAGCCATTGTCTACTTTGATTATATGTCTAGGATAGTAGGTTTGATCTTATTGAATTCATGTAATTCCTCGTATAGCGTTTACCCAATCAATTGGTGGGTAGATGGTAGACAATATGTAGACGTGGTGTCTAGATATCTTGTTTATCTATGAGGGCACCCTGACGTGCCGGGTCATGTGGTAGTCCACGTAGGTGACAGCTGTGTTGGTTCCTCTGTAGTCCACAGCTTGGGCGCGGTCGTGAAGGAGGTGACGGTTGCGTCTTAAAACCCTCATTAGTTGATGCCTCTTTGTATGCGATTATGATATAGGGTTGACTTAACAATGATTTCTAGATGTAATTGCACTAATTAGAGTTATTCATTGACATAGTTACAGAATTAACTTAGTATTTATTCCTGAGTTTATCCATTAGCTAGCTATTACTTTGACTAGAAGAGCTCTGATATTTATCTATTTATGATGACTGATCATTATTTATCTTATATTTTTTATCAAGTGACTTATCCCTATTATGAGTAGGATTCTAGTTTTTGGTTACTGTTCACATCAGTAGTATAAATTATAGTTATAAGTCCTATATATACCTTCCCTGTGGATACGACATTTAAAACCCCTGGGTAAAATGTGACATTGGTACGATATCTATGCGCTTGTGGATAATCTTACTTAAATCTTATTTAAAGGAGTGCAGTTAATTTATACCAACAGTGTTTTTCCACCAGCAAAGCCCATGCACTTGATCTCTGCCTTAGTTTTACAAACAGGACAACACATCAAGCAAAGTTTAGTAATTCTACAAGTGAAAGTTCTCTGAACATGCACACTGAGCAAGATGCTGCCAGCTACTATTAAAGTTCTACTTCAACCTGTTGACCAAATCAAAGAACAAAAGTGACATTACCATCACTAGAGTTATGCAACCATGAAGACCTCCATCTCTCAAGATGGAGAGATACACAAGAGTGGAAGAAGAAGTCCAGTTCGAAGGGCTAAAAACATCGAACCCTCGCCGTAAGGTAACATCAGTAGTTATCTATAATACTTCCTTACATTGTATGAGTTAATTTCTCTTTAGTATGTTTACTTTTCTATATTATCAATGCATAGAAATAACAAAAATAAATAGTCTTGCATTCGCTACATTCATGCATCTTAAAAAAATATTAAGCTCCATGTGAAACCCTTGTAGTGTAAAAGTTGTAGGAGTTCTCATTGTGGTGGCCTATAGAATAAAAATATATATCATGCATTTGCACTTTATGCATATGAACCTGTAAAATCCAAAAATATTAACTGAGCATCCTGCTGCAATACTGTTGTCTTAAAAATACTTTGAAACCACCACAACACCCAATCCTCTAAAAACGGTAATCATTAACGTTTTATCCTAATACCGTTCCACGAGTTTTGGTATTTTGTGAGAGCTTTCTACAGAATGACTCCAATAACTAGCTTACCTAGGAATCTTCATCTTCATCACTTGAAGTACACCTTTCTGACATACAGCTGACCCCTGTATGAATGAAATAACTTCTTGGGTGATGAGAGTGAAGTATTTTAGGCAACACTTGCTCTTATAAGCATGAGCCCCTCCATGAGGACCACTCAGCTTCAACGAGGGAGAAAGAGAATAAAGCTAAAGAGCTGGAGCTAGAAAAGAGAGAAGCAAAAGAGATAGAAGTGAGATGGAAGAAGGAACGTGCGGCATCATCACAAAATGGGGAGTTGACTGAGGTTACCTCACACGATGAACCCACTGAGTAAGTGCTCTCTTCTATCTAAGTCCTGTCAGTAGACTTTAAATTTCGTACCCTAGCCGTATAGTTAGAATGGTTGTTATCTCTTTAAATGCATTTGTAATTTATTTAGTAGCATAATTTTGTTTACACACTAAAAGATATAAAAACAACAATATATTTACTGCATTACTCATGGCATCACAAGCCCCATGTGGATACCCTGTGGTATTTTCCGAAGGAACATCCGCTGTGGTGGCATGAAATGAAAATGACAAAAATATAGCATTTAAATTCCTCCATCATAAATAGAAAATCAAAAAAATAAGAGAAAATTGAAATCCTGTTTAAATTAGACAACATTAAAGCTAGCTCTTAAAGGTGATCGATTACTCTTTGGCTGACCGCTAACCCATTATCAAATTTGAGCCTTGAGTTTTGGTTTTATTTTTGGAGTGTAATTATGTAGGACCAACATTATGACAAGGAGAGAGTCTATTAGTGGCACCCACCTAGAGCGCGGCCGGTTAGCTCACTCTGAAGATCAACAACACCGACTATTGCAAACATCTAACCTGGGAGAGGAGCATCCCCTAGTTATCAGGTAACTATACCTAGGCGATTATCGAGTCTATTTTATATTGTTATAAAATACCAAAAATATATGGGCACATGAAGGTCCATATTTTTAGAGTCTTTTGAGTCCAATAGAAATAAAAAGATGAATAATAATTTAAATTCAAAAACAAAATACTTATTTATATATTAAGTTGTGATCATAGAGTGTGTCCACAGTCAGTCTAAGTTTAGAATCAAATAAAAATTAGAGAACATTAAAATTTTGTCTTGGAGATGATGAATAGTTGCTCTATAGTAATTCCTTTCAACTGTCTAGTTTTCAACCAAGAATTCCCCTGAGTTTTAGACATGACCACTTTGATATAAGAATTTACCCTTAACCTAAAATTTGTGGAGGCATATGTTTAAGCTGAATCTAGGTAATTAATTGATATTATACATGAATGTCTAAGCTGCTATTTATCTTATTCCTAGCATTACTAAGTTCTAGAGATTTATTTTCAAAAACCCAAAATCTTACATGATGAGCTCTTGTATGATAAAGTTTAAATTACTACCAAAGTCATATCTGATACATTTAGAGTTAGGAAAACCTTTGTAATAAAAAAAGAGAGAATAAAGATAGCCCAACCTATCCACCATATTCCATACACACGCACATCTTAATTTGATTGTATGCCTTGATTCTCTGTGGATCCATTGTTTGACTTTACAATATATGAATTGCAAGTATGCTCATCCTTGTTATTGCCACTCCTATAAGATTCACTATATATATCCTTAGTTGTAGGAAGGCATAACCTCATTAATGCCTCAGTGAGATTCATAAATACTACATAATAAGAGACTTGAGAGTGTCATACAATTAAGCTCTGAGTTTTATTTCGAAAACTCGCAAAACTCCAGAATATTGGTACTGTGAGGAATTTGAGACATAGTGCTTGACTTGATTGTTCTATCTTTTGATTACTCAAGACTTATGCAAAAGCCGTTAAACTCCATGGTTAAAGGTAAAATGGTTAAGTTTGAAAGTTAGTCCGAAGGAATATTTATGTGTACTTAAAAGAAATGAAAGTATTGTAGCAACTCCTCATCCAAGTTTATTAATAATTAGGCTTGGGTTGTTTGCCAAGGGACTGGCAAAAGGTAAGCTTAGGGGTATTGTTGACGGTCGATAACGTCAACTTTTATTATAACTTTAGACCCAAAGGAGAATATGAAAACACACTAGCCTAGGGTTTAAACTGACAGTTTCCATGAGTTTTGCATATTCTTTGTTTTCCAGGGTCTGTTTCATAGAGAGCTAAAAAGAGTGATTCAAGTGCAAAATAAACCTGAAACTTAACCGCAACGCAACAACACCGCCGATGGGGTCAGGAAGGCTCTAGAAGACACCCGAAGGAATGAGACCCGCAAAGGAGGCAAGGTGGGGCCGACCAGCCCCACCCTGGTGCCGGCCAGTGCCCCCCTAGGGTTTCTGGCCGCCGCATTCCGGAAGCTTCCTCCATCGCCTCTCTTGATGCATCTCGGCCCTTGATTAAGTCGATTTGATCCTACGGCACACGTCGATCCCACTGAGCCATAAATAAAGGGGCAGACCCCCCTCCCTGGAGGCATTCTACACTCTGGTGCTTCATATTTTCTACATAATTAGGGTTAGGTCCCTCTAGTTGATCTAGTTCTAGTTCATCTAGATGTAGCAATTAGGAGAGACTAGTCCTTCTAGATCTAGTCTTGTTTAGAGATTAGAGAGATTGAGTAGAGGAGAAGAGATTCTAGAGGAGTTCTGGCCTGTCGGCGCTTCTTCGTGGTTGTATTCGTCTGGATCCAGTTCCTTCGCCCGGAGCTGCGTTCTGAGGTACTTTTATACTTACCATTCTGAGTTAAGTAAGCAACTTGTTCTTATTCTTTCTTTCATTCATAACTCATATTGAGTGCTTTGATCTATGGACGCATTGGTTGAAGTAGTATTTCATTGTGTAGGCGTGGTGCCTAGGCTAGGTTTACTTGTGAATGTCCCCTGATCAGCCGGACTGTGGTAGTTCATGTAGGTGACAGCTACGTTGATTCCTTGGTAGTCCACATCCCGTTGATAGGACTGATAGGCTTATAGGTGCTTGGTAGGAGATTACTCTGTTTCTTCTCCTATTCGGGTTACTTGCCCGATAAGACGATATTATATAAAGTTTACCGGAATTAGAACTAGAGTGCATTAGTTATTTATTTTGTTCTTGATATGATCTAGCCTAATTGTAGGGTCTATATACTTTGTCATCATCACAACTGTTCCCAGTGGATACGATATTTAAAACCTTCGGGTAAAATGTGACACTGGTATGATATCTATGTGCTTGCAGATAATCCTACTTAAATTTATTTAAATGGAGTGCAGTTAATTTATACCAACAACGTACACACTCGAGTTCACATATGCATTATTTCTACACTGGGAGTAATCGCAATCATTTCCATTCCATGTTCATCAATCATGTTTTCCTCCTACACTGGGAGTAAACACTCACATAAACCATACCCATAGGATAAACCTCGTCATAAATGCTCTAATTTCTTATTATTATCTCTCTGATCATTTATTATATTCAAAGGATACATGTGGCTATGCAAAAATATAAAAGAAGAAAAGGGAGTAAAAGATGGACAAGTGTCCCAGCAACTAAAAAAATTATATATCAGTCTCCCCGATGAAAAAAGTAGAAAGAGAGATAGCCCATGTTTTTCCTATGAAAAGTTCTAAGTTTCAAGAAAGAGAGAGTTATCTTTAAAGAGTAAAAGTAGAATTAGGATTAGCCACTAAATACCACATATGCACCTATCCACCTGTCACATCCATATTTTTTAGAACAAAATAGGATGCATAAAAGACTCATATGTGCTCCAGAAACAGTCGCACACATAAGTGGACAAATCTCAAATGTACCATTGCAGTGTTTATTACATAGCAGAATGATAATAAACCACATAGTCTTATACAATAATAATAATAAGAATAAACAACACTCTTGACGGAAGCTCCACACAGGGACAAACGTTGACTGGTTGACTTCAAACCTAATACTCATAGCGATAGTCCTCATTCCAATCATCATCAATTGCATAACCTAGGGTGTTGGGAAATTGCAAGAGTGAGCACATATCGTACTCAACAAGTATAACCAGGGGTTCATGAGGCTCAGAAAGCTGACACTGGTTTGACTGCATTTAACTTTTAATTGTAGATAGCATGTTCATAGTTAAATAGCAAGTGTCAATGTAGCATAAATATTCCAATAATCACATGATCACATGTAAGCATAATTAACTCATAGCATAAACAATAATCAAATGATCGTAATGATTAACATAACAAGTTCATCATCTTAATGTAGATGTCCCCAAGGCCGCTCCTGACCGTGAGCTCGGCTAGTATACTAGTTTTAACACTCTACAGAGGTTATACATCTTTACCCATGAGTCATGATTTACCCTTTCACCCGAGGTAGCTAGTCTCTTAACCCCCTTCCTAGGGAGGTCGGCAGGGATCACTATGAAGCCTTTCAAAAGTTTGTCTAACAAGTTAGGGCCGCAAGGTTTCCTAGGCAAGCAGATATAGATGCCCCCCTTCCAAATGGCACAATGACGAGCAACCTATACACAAAAGGACAGAGGCTTGCACTGTACCCCTGTCGGCAAGCCCCTCTAGCGCCCTTATGGGTAACCACTAACAAGCTATAAAAGGTCTTCATACTGAGCTAAAGCCAGAGCCATTATGGCCCTCATGGTTGCACTGTTATCCTGGGTGATCACATACAGACAAGATCTCATACAGTTATTTGTCATCCTTTTACGTTCATTGCATAGCTATTAATTATCTTACAAGATCATGGATCATATCAAGCACTAGCAAAACTATACCAAGTGCATATCAAGTAGGTTGCAAGGAATCCAGGTAACAAACATCTATGATTTTGCTAAAGTCGACAAGGTGGAAACATGCATATGATATATATATGTGTATTTATAAGTGTATAGGTAACAAGGATAATCCCAAGTTATACTTGCCTTGATCAAAGCTCTCCTGAGTCTGCTGCTGGTCGTCAAAAGCTTCGTCTTGCTCACCAATGTACGGCTCACCATCTATTCCCAAACATCAATCAACAACAAACAATCCAATGGAGATAATCATACACAAAGCAAACAAACTATAATTAGAACATTACACCAACAATGGTAAATCAAAGATAAAAGTTTATGAAAATATTCTACCCAGCACTACGATCACACAAACATAAAGTTCACAAAAATCAGAATTAAAACGTAGAAGTTATGAATTTTCTAAGATTTCCTATAGATAAATAATTAATTAAATGCTACTACGAAATTAAAAAGTTTCAAAACAGTGAAATAATACTACTAACATGTAGAGCTCGTAAATACGAATCTAACAAAATTTGAATGGACAAAAATGGAGTTAAAATGAGTATTTTATGAGCAAAACAGTTTCAATGGCAAAACTATAATTATCGGAAAGCCTATTTTGAACTCAGCTGACAAGAATATGCTTTCAAAATTGAGAAGCACAAACTGAGAAAGTCGACGAGGACCGCGGGTTCAAAACTGAAGAAATTTAGGGGCTCTTTAATAAAAATACCCCCCGAAAGGTTATCTTCTAATCCTAGCCACCAAAACTCGATCCAACGGTTGAGATCTAGCAGGGGGGAAGCCAGACGGCGGGCCGGCCACCGGGGAAGGCTTCGGCGTGGCGTTGCCATGGGTGCCGCCCCTGAGCTCCCCGGTCTTCATGGATTTCATGAAACCGTGCGCTAGAAAAAAACGGAAAGCACCAGGCGAGAGAGAAGCTTACCCCGAGCTCACCTGGGTGCTTCCTTTGACCCGAAAGAGGACAGGGAGGGCTCGTGGCAGCAGCAACGACTTCCAAACTCGGCGAGATCCGGTCTGAGCTCTAACGGCGGCTAGGGCTCGGGTTAGACGGGTTGAGAGTGAAAGGAAACCTGCGGAATTGATTTGGGAACTTATAGAGCTCGGTTATGCGTTGGAGAGGGAGATCGTGAGGAAACCGGGTGATCCCACCCGGTTTCGTGTCCTGCTCGGACTCGAGGAAGGGGAAGGAGGTGTTCGCTGCTGGGCGGGACCCGAGCGTCAGCGAAAGAGAGAAGGGACAGGGGAAAGCTAGGGCTGGCTGCTACGTTGGGCTCCCAGTTGGGCCACGCGAGGGGGAAGTTGGGCCGAGCGCGGGGGGAGGGGCCAGGGGGCTGGGTGGGCCGAAAGGCCACCACATAAGCCTTCTCCTCTCTTTTTTTTTCTTTTTCAAATCTTTTTTCAAAGGGAGCTTTTGAGCATAAACAAATAAAATAAAATCAGAAACATCAGCACAAAAATACCATGCTCCAGCATGAATGCAAAACATGTTTCTAAACTTATGATGAATTTTAATTTCCACAAAATTATTTATTTGCTAGATTGCTCACAAAAATACTTAAATAAATCAAATTAATTCCTATTAATTGAAATCAAATTTTTGGGTGTTACAAATTCTACCCCCCTTAAAAGAATCTCATCCTCGAGATTGAACAGTGCTTACTCAAATAACTGCGGGTATGATTTTCTCAGATCATCCTCTCTTTCCCAAGTTGCCTCTGCTTCTGAATACCGATTTTATTGCACTTTGCACATTTTAATAATCCGACTTCTAGTGACTCTTTCAACCGTCTCCAATATTTTAACAGGATACTCTTCATATGTGAGATCACCTTTGACAGAAAGCTCTTCTAAAGGAATCTACTCCTTAGGTACACGCAAGCACTTCTTAAGTTGCAACCCATGGAACACATCATGCACACCAGATAAACTTTCAGGCAATTCTAACTGATATGCTACTTCTCCATGCCTTTGCAAAACTTTAAACAGACCAACGTACCTTGGAGCTAGCTTTCCCTTTATATTAAACCTCTTTACACTCCTCATCTGTGATACTTTCAGATAGACATAATCACCTTCTTCGAAAACTAGTTCTCTCCTACGTGTATCTACATAGCTTTTCTAACAAGACTGAGCAACTCTCAGATTATCTCAAACAGTCCGCACTTGTTGTTCTGCATGTCTAAGCACATCCGTACCAAATACCTGAGTCTCTCCTGTCTGATTCTAAAACAGAGGTGTCCTGCACTTACGACCATACAATGCCTCGAATGGTACCATCTTAAGACTCTGTTGATAACTGTTGTTGTAGGAGAATTCTGCATATGGCAAACTTTTGTCCCAACTAGTTCCATACTGCAAAGCACAAGCTCTCAACATATCCTCTAGTATCTAATTGATCCTCTTAGTCTGCCCATCTGTCTGTGGAAGATATGCTGTACTAAAATTCAACTTTGTTCCTAAGGAATCATGCACGGCTTTCCAAAAGTGAGATGTGAATTGAGTACCCCTATCTGACACAATCTTCTTAGGTACCCCATGCAAACAGATAATTCCCTCCATATACAGCTCAGCTAGGCATTCTCTGGTGTACTTAGTCTTGACAAGTATGAAATGAGCAACTTTAGTTAAACGATCTACTATCACCCATATTGAGTCATACCCTCCTTGTGTACGTGGTAAACCCACTATAAAATCCATACCTACTTCTTCCCACTTCCATTCTGGAATCTTCATTGGTTGCAACAGTCCAGCTGGCCGCTAATGTTCAGCTTTCACTCGCTGGCAAGTATCACACACAGCGACATACTCAGCCACATCTCTCTTTAAGCCATACCACCAATACTTCTGTTTTAGATCTAGATACATCTTAGTACTACCAGGATGAATAGAATATGCTGATTCATGAGCCTCTCTTAGAATCATATCACGAATAGCCTTCACTTTAGGAACACATATCCTTTTCCCAAACCATAGTAAACCATTTTCATCTATTCTGAATCCTGGTACTTTACCTAGTACCACATTCTGTGCTAACTCCTTTAGTTTCTCATCATCCAATTGTCCTTTTAGTATCTCCTCCTCTAGAGTAGGAGTCACCTCTATTTCCATAGCATTCACTACAATTCCCAGGTTCAAATATACAAATTCAGCACACAACTCCTCAGATTCTGGTGTCGCCTGAAGTTCATTAGCATATTCCTTCCTCCTAAGTGCATCAGCCACGACGTTTGCCTTTCTAGGATGATAATGCACTTCCAAATCATAATCCTTTATCAGTTCCAACAATCTTTATTGCCTCAAATTCAGATCTATCTGGGTGAAGATACACTTCAAACTCGATTAGTATATATGTCACTCTTATGCCCAATCAAATAGTGCCTCCAAATCTTTAGTGCATGGACCACAGCTGCCAATTCTAGATCATGAGTAGGATAATTTAGTTCATGTTTTCTTAACTGTCTAGATGCATATGCAACAACTCTACCTTCTTGCATAAGAACACAACCCAATCCTAGACGAGAAGCATCACAGTAAATAGAGAAACTCTTACTCAGATCTGGCAATACGAACACAGGTGCAGTAGTCAATCTCTTCTTAAATTCCTCAAAACTAGCTTGGCACTTATCAGACCATACAAACTTAGCATTCTTCTCTAACAGAGCAGTCATAGGATTTACAAGTTTTGAGAACCCTTCAATGAATCTATGATAACAACCAGCTAGACCAAGAAAAATGTGAATTTCACTTGCATCTATAGGCGGTTTCCAATTCAGCACATCTTTCAACTTAATAGGATCCACTGCAATACCACCATTAGAGACAAGATGACCAAGAAAAGAAACTTCTTCCAATAAAAACTCACATTTTCTATGCTTAGCATACAACTTATGTTCCCTATGTTTCTGTAAGACCAATCTCAGATGTTTAACATGTTCCTCCTTTGTTTTTGTAACATCCCTCATGTTACGGTTACTAAAACTGGACCATGTCATCATAAGCATTGCATAGCATATTGGTTAAGCACAACTTGATGCATCAAATTAAAACAAGTTTACTTTGGTTGCTTGTGCTTAGGGAACTAGAGTGTGTTTATATTGTGCAATGATGCTAGTGTGGTTATGAAACCCCTTGTGTTGAAGGTTTCCGAGAGAAAGGGGGGGAACCCTGATTTTAAAACCCTAGATTTGCCCCCTTTTGTGCATTTTAAAAACCAAGCAAAATTTGAGGTTGAGTTCAAAATCAAAGTTGTAGATCTTGTCAAGATGTCCAAGTTTGGTGTTTTGAGTTTTTGAAGTTTCAATACAGAATTCAAAGTAATTTTGAAAATACAGATTTCCACAAAGTGTCCCCCTTTCCAATTTGAATTCCTAATTTAAAATCTGTTTGGAATCTTGAAAAGTGATCAACATGAAAGTTGTAGAGCTCAACAAAATGAATAACTGTTATTTTGGGAATTTTTCAAGTTATTGAGAAAAATCAAAAGTAATTTTAGAATTTCTAATCTGCCCCAATTCAAAATTGGAATTTCCCCCAATTTGAGATTTGAAATTCAAACTGTTTTGCTAAATTCAAGCTTTTCCACTCAGATTGAGCTTTGGGCACTTAAACATGATTTGTAGCTTTTAAAATTCAGAACAACTTTTGTTTTGGTGGAAATTTGATTGCAGTTCAAACAGAAGGGGGGATAGGGCTTGCTATAGTGTCGAGATGAGGATCACAGGCTCCGGTCCTGCGCGCCAGCCGGCCGTGCAACGCCGCGTGCGCGCCTCGCCGCCACGTAGCTGCTTGCCGGCCGCGTCACCACGCGACGTGGACGCCCCGCACTCGTTTTCCTCTCTCCTTGAGCGCCAGAACAGACGGCATCGCACGGTTTCCCCGTCCAAAGCCGAAGAACTCCGACGACTCTCTCTCGCAAATACACCACACTCGGTCCATCTCCAGTCGAATCGAGCCTTCCACCACCTTCGCCACACCCTTGCGAACTCAGTGCGCTCCTTAGCACACCCTCTAACCTACCCAATCGCCAGAACTTCGTCTTCTCCCCCAACTCCGCCCGGCATCGCCGCCGTAGAGCTTTCCCCGTGGCCACGTCGTTCCAGACGGTATCACGCCTTGCTAGCGGTCGTTTCTGATTCCTTTCGTTCCCCAGATGCTCATGTGCGTGCTCTTTCTCCCTGGACGCGAACAGGTTCACCGGAACAACCTCGCCGGAGCCAGAGCACCTGCCCGACGACACTGCCACCGTCGCCAAGACCCTCCGCTGCTTCTCCCGCCGTGGTGATGTGAGCACCATGCTCCTTACTTCTTCCCGAACCTCCCTGTCTTATTCGTTTGCGCTCTACCGAGCCCTAGTGGCCGGTCTGTGTACGGATACGGCGGCCGCCCACCATTCGCGTGGCCGAGGTAGGAAGCAATGAGTAGAGCACATTTGGGGGGTGTCAATCGAGTCGCATGGTCGAGGCGGAGCCGTTGCGCACCCTAGCGCGGGCTGAGACCCTCGCTTGTGGCAGCCGGAGCCGCGGCAGAGCCGCGGCGCGCATGGAAGAAGGAGTTGACGGGTGGGGCCTCCCCATCAGTGTCCTGTAGAGAAGGGAGAGAGGGCGGGTTCAGCGCGTGGGCCGAGCGCGCGGGCCGGCCTACGGGCCGAGTTCCTGGGCCGCTCGCTGCACAGTAACTTTTTCCTTTTCCTTTTGTGCAAATTAAATTTATGTTGGACTTTGTATAGTAAATCATGTGCTACTCCAAAAATTATGGAAATTTTTGTGTAGGTTCTATAAAATGAGTAGAACAAAGGAAAAATACTAGATTTCATTTTCTGATAATTTACATAGGTATGAAAATTGTATCTTTTAGTTAGTAAATAAACCTTCCATGAATTTTAATAATTTATTAATATTTCCAAAAATCACTAAAATTTATGTGATACCTCTGAATATTATTCCTTGGCTTCGCACAAAATTTGGTGGCATTTGGATAATGTTGGAATAAAATAATATTATACCCTTAATTAATAAGTTAGTAATAATTCCAAAATAATTAAGTAATAATTAGCTTAATCTCTCAAAATAGGACTTGAGTGCTTTTGGAATTGTGTGATGACCTGAAGTCATTAACCTTAATTACCTTTAGCATTTAATTATTGTTTGGCATTAATACTTAATTACTGTCATTAATACCTAATTAAGAATTAATTAAAGTAAAAAGGATTAATAATTAGTTAATTAAGAATTATTATGAATTAAGAGAAATCTTAATTTACTGATGCAACCTCTTGGGTAAAAACACTAAAATGATAAACAACTCTAATTACTGTTTAGCTTGTTTTGCACCAAGAAGGAAAGTTGTACTCAACTCAGTCCTTCTTAAATATTTGTCATACGCATATCATGAGCATCCACCATTTTACGTATAGTACACGTGACCGAAGGAGCGACCGTTGAACCGAACCCCGAGGTCATTGCTCCGTTCAAGGAAATAGGATCCGAGACTTGGGAAGTCTCCGGGGAACCCTCTCAGCTCTGCAACCAAGGCAAGCCCCGGATGCATTAACCCCTCCTTGAATGTTTTAAATCTTTTATCACTTATGAATTAAAAATGCTGCATTACGTAGATGAGAATTGGGTTAACCTACTTGTTGCATTTACTACCTTGACATTTGTTATCTTATCTTTGGCACCTGTTTTATTTTAAAATTGCGTAGTGATGCTTAGCCCTGCTACTAGATAGGTTTTCAAACAAGAAAGTTTGAAGGGTTGTTGTGGAATACTCTTATGGTCAATGATGTTTCAACTTGAGACCGGTCGGTGGACTTGCTTTAAGAATGGAGTCTTAAAGTAATCTCCAACTGTGTCGATTAAGGACCGTTCCGTTGATGGCCTGCTGGGTTGAGAATTTTAGTACTAGCCACTTGCCCTCGGTAAGCCCAGTCTTGTGATCCCTCGACGCGAACGGCTACTCGCGCACTGGGCGTGGAGCGATGGCGAGAGTAGCATGTACCCTCCTGGCAAATGGGATGGATGGTGGGGTACTGTGCTCTCGGGTGCCACGAACCCAGTCAAATTTGGGGAGAGCTAGATTTGGGTTGACATATGCAAGATTTGGTTTTACATATGTCGGGTGGTTAGGAACTCTAGCTGGATTGCTAAGCGGTTCAAATCGTCGTTGCTCCCCGATTGGGAGACTCAATCCACTGATCCCCATCATAGTTAAATATGCAACTAAGTGGTAAAATGAAAAAGGGGCAAACGTCTCATGAGGTTCGGATCCCAATTCTCGGACTCAGAGTGACATGAAGCTATGGCCGTTGGATGGACAATAGTTTTATTAAGGATTTGGAACATACAGACTCGTCTGTGAGAAGCAACTAGATAGACTGTCCTCGAACTCCTCGGCCTCTTGAGGAGAGGAATTCGTGGGTAAAACATGAAAGTAAGGATGCACTATTAGTAAGCTTTTTAGCAAAACCATTTGGCTCCTTGCTCAGCCACTCCTTGTCTACCCTAAGCCTGCATTCCTAAGTATTCCTCTTTTCATGCTGGGTAAGTCTTGTTGAGTACTCCCGTACTCAGGGTTTTATAATCCCTATTGCAGGTGAAGCTCATGAGCCGACTTGTTTCGGACCCTATTGTGTGACCGTCGTCGAGGTTGACGACGAGGAAGAGTGAGCCTGACCCATGGGCAGGGTCTGTAAATTTGTAATATGTGTACTAAGGTTTAAGTTGCTCCGCTAGACCTCGCTTGTAATAACACTTTACTACTTGGAAGAACTACTTTTGTAGATTAAGTCATGTAATGCTTCCGCTGTTTTACTCCGAAATGCTATTTTGGTTATATCTCGTTTGTGGTACTACAATGTCTTCGCAACGAATGATCCTGGTGTTAAGGTGGCCACTCGCTATCCTGTAAGGGCGAGAAGAAGAAGTTCTCGTTAATTGACCATCGCTAGTGGTCAGGACGAGCTTGGTTAATACGCCTCAGGTAGCGGTGGAATGGGTGTCCTAGGATGCTCATCGGGCTTCTAAAGTGGAAGGATCCCCGGCATCACCGTCAGAGGTCCTTAGGACAATGATAGTTGTCGGTGGACCCAAACACTTAGGAGGTTCTGCCACAGCTGGTATCGGAGCTTTCGTTGCTAAGATGACTACTGTATCCTTTGAAAAACTTCAAATCTATTTGGATCCAATACTATAAACTTGCCTATTTTGAGTCCAAGTGCTTTAGTTCCACCTTACCCTTATCTGTAGGCTTTAGTAGAATTTTTGAGGTCATGTGGAGGAGCAATGTAAAGTATAGCCCTATATTGAAAAAGTTTAAGTTTTATAGTTATGAATTTGTATTGTGAGTCATAAGTACGTGCATGAATCATGATTTGTCACATGGTTAATTACCTTCCTCTTTATTTGGGTTGGGTTGTATAGAATCAATCCCATTCTTGCTAACCTTTAAGGTCTCCCTTACTAATCCAAACTTACGCTCTACAGTATGGGTCGTTGGAAGCAGACTCCTCGCAAGAGAACCGGTCCTAAAGGGGTGCCTCGACACCAGTTGGCCCCGCGAAATGATCAAGCTAGCAGTAGCCGCTCCCCATCTCAGCAGGAGATGGAAAGGTTGTCAGCGGAGTTGGCCGAAGTAACAAGAGAGAGAATGTATAATGTTATGGAGATTGGTGAACTTAAAGCTCAGTTAACAAATCAAAGACAAGCCACCGAGAATTGCGAGGCGATGCTATCCCGCATGGTGGAAGAACGGAATGCAGCCATTGCTCGGGAAGGGGAGGCCAAGAGCTCACATATGCACGAGCTAACCCGAATGAAGGCCAAGTTGACCAAACTCAAGTACACTGAAAATCTGTATATGAAGATGGGGGCCACTGTCACTGCACAGAGGGACGTCGCCTGGCAGCGGGAGGATCAGCTGTAGCTGGAGAAGCTCGAGTTGGCGCATCATCTAGACACCGTCAGCGACATGGCGATGCAATACTGCGATATTGCATTCGACTTATACCATCAGCTTCATCCACCTCTAGGAGAAGGGGAGATGGACACTGACGGAGTGTTGGCAGATGATGGAGAGCCCGACCAAGAACCCAGCGACGAAGAGGGATCCGACTCCGGCGATGATAACCCGGGGGATGACCATGGCGATAACAACGACGACCCGGGCTACGGCTCTGAGCACACCGACTAGTTCGGTGAAGTTGCGGGCAAAGTCGTTATAGGGTTCCTAGTCTACCGTAGTTGGGTCAGGTTTGTAGTGAAGTGTTTTTCTTTAAGTCTGAAAAGTTGCTCTCTTTTGTTTTTAGAAAGCTGAACTGTTGTATGATAAACAAGTTGGAGTATGTAAAATATGTTTCTAAGTTATGGGTTTCAAGTGGTAATGAGTACATATAATTCTTGTAGCAGATGCCGATGCGCAAACGTGGATCGGATGGAGCCGGACCGTCTCAGGGAGGGAGGACATCCCTAACCCTCCACCTGCTCCGCCTTCCCTAGCAGATACAATTGCTGTTCTTCTGAGTGCTACCACAGACAATGCACGCCTGTTGCGCGAATTAGCGCAGCGCCAACCTCACCCTCCCCCAAACCTCCGAGCACAGCGTGATCTGGAGGGAAAAACTCGGTATGTGGATTTCACCGAAACAAGGCCACCAGTGTTTACCAAGGCTGATGAGCCTTTAGAGGCTGACGACTGGCTCCGGACAATGGAGAATAAATTCAGCCTGATCCGCTGTTCAGAGACTCCAAAGCCCCTATTCGCAGCCCAACAGCTTCGGGGAGCTGCGGGGGCCTGGTGGGAAAATTTCCTTGCTATCCAAAATCCAGGACACCAGGTCACCTGGGCGGAATTCAAGGATGCGTTTCACGCCCATTATATTCCGGAAGGGATTATAGCCATGAAAGCGGAAGAATTCCTCGCCTTGCAGCAAGGCGACAAAAGTGTGATGGAATATGTGGCCAAATTCAATCACCTTTCTCAGTATGCCACGGAATACGTGAATACTGATCGGAAGAAGAAGACCTGTTTTATGCGTGGTCTCAATACAAAGCTTCAGACTATGATGACCACATGTCAAAATGCTACTTACTACGAGGCGGCTAATGTTGCCATTGCCTCGGAAGAAAAGAACAGAAAGCACAAAGAAGCCAAGAAGAAGGCCACTTCTTTCTCCTTCTCTGGTCGCGGTCAAAAGCGCCAGAGGATCATTTATCACCCACAGGGCCACGGACGCTTTCCAGCGCCATCACCTTTTCGTGGTCCCTTTCCTCCTCCACAGTATAGACCCGGGTAGTAGGTCTATCCTCGACCTACTGCCATCACCACTGCACCACGCCAGCCGAACACCCCAGGTGTTCGTCCTATTGCTTCGCTAAACCACAATTATATTTGCTACAATTGTGGTAAGCCCGGGCATTTTTCTAAAGAGTGCCCCTACCATCGACAAAATAACCCCACTTTCCAAAGGCCACCCATTGGCCAACCCTAGCCGAGCCAGTTCAAAAATGGGGCTCAGAAAGGGTAGAATGCACAAAGGGGTAAACCTGCAAAGAAGGTGGGACAAGTTTTTCATACAGAGGTGGAAACAATACTGGAAGGAGAACCGGTAATGATGGGTATGTTCCCTGTTGCTAAACATCCTGCCTTAGTGCTTTCCGATTCTGGTGCATCTCATACTTTCATCAATCGCACCTTTGTGATGAAGCAGGGCCTACCCATCGGGGAAACAAAGGATCATTTCTATATACAGTCGCCAGGAGGACGACTGAGTTCTAAGGAAATGGTTTATCAGATACCCATCGAATTTGGTGGGCATAGTTTTCCCACTAGTATGATTGTCCTTAAAGACCAGGATATTGATGTCATACTAGGCATGAACTGGATGGCACAACGAGGAGTTGTGCTAGACACCTTGGATCGAACCATTAAGATGCCATTGCCCAATGAAAATTCTTACCTTCTAATCCAATTAGCCACATCAAAACGGGCAATTGAACGAGTTCATGCCACTACGGTGACTGAAGTTGAAAATATCCCGATAGTTCGGGATTTTCTGGATGTATTTCTCGGGGACCTACCAGGTTTGCCACCAGACCGAGATGTCTAGTTCAGCATAGAACTAAAACCAGGGACAACCCCAATCACTCGAAGGGCCTATCGAATGGCACCGAAAGAACTGGCCGAGTTGAAAACCCAATTACAAGAGTTGTTGCAGAAAGGTTTTATTCAACCCAATTCATCTCCATGGGGTTGCCCAGCCTTATTTGTGAAAAAGAAAGAACAAACACTAAGGCTATGTGTCGATTATCGTCCCTTAAATGAGGTGACGATTAAAAACAAGTACCCATTGCCCCGTATTGACTTGTTATTTGACCAGTTAGCTGGGGCTAAAGTGTTCTCAAAGATTGATTTGAGATCGGGGTACCACCAAATCAAAATCAAGCCAGAAGATGTACCCAAGACTGCTTTTACAACCTGTTATGGGCTGTATGAATATTTGGTGATGTCCTTTGGGTTGACCAATGCACCAGCCCATTTCATGTATTTGATGAACTCTGTCTTCATGCCAGAGCTGGACAAATTTGTGGTCGTCTTCATTGATGACATTTTGATCTACTCCAAAACAAAGAAAGAACATGCTGAACATCTGAGGATTGTGTTGACCCGCTTCAGAGATCATTAGCTATATGCTAAGTTCAGCAAATGTGAATTTTGGCTAGACAAAGTCCATTTCCTAGGTCATGTATTATCAGCGGAGGGAGTAGCTGTAGACCTAGGGAAAGTAGAAGATGTTTTGAATTGGAAGCCCCTGACTACGGTGCATGAGGTCCGTAGTTTTTTGGGTATTGCGGGATATTACCGCCGCTTCATTCCGGACTTTTCAAGAGTCGCTAAACCAATCATGACCGTGCTCAAGAATCAAACATAATTTGTTTGGTCGTCTGAATGTAAGCAGGCCTTCCAGACTCTGAAAAGGTTATTAACAACTGCACCTGTGTTAGCCCAGCCGGATATTGAGAAGCCCTTTGATGTGTATTGTGACGCATCAGGAATAGGGATAGGCTGTGTGCTAATGCAGGAGGGTCGAGTAATTACATATGCCTCCAGGCAGCTTAAGCCACATGAAGAGAATTACCCGACCCATGATCATGAGCTAGCCGCCGTAGTTCATGCCTTGAAGATCTGGCGCCACTATCTGTTGGGGAACACTTGTCACCTATACACAGATCATAAGAGCTTGAAGTATATTTTTACTCAAGCTGAACTTAATATGCGCCAGCGAAGGTGGCTAGAGTTGATCAAAGATTACGATCTTGAGGTGCATTATCACCCTGGCAAGGCGAATGTAGTAGCTGATGCCCTCAGTCATAAGGCTCACTATAATTGTTTAACAGTGACGCCTAAGGATATAACTCTATGTCAAGAGCTAGAGAACTTGGGAATAGAAATGACTTCCCAAGGAAGCCTTGCCAATCTAAAGATTGATTTCAATTTTGAGGCTCAAATCATAGCGGCACAAAAAGAAGACAAAGGCATGAAATATCTTAAAGAGAAAATTTCTAACAGAGCACCCACAGACTTTAAGGTGGATGATGCAGGAGTAACCTGGTTCAAAAACCGGTTAGTAGTTCCAAAGGTACCTGAGCTACGTCAGCAAATCCTGGATGAAGCCCATACCACAAGGTATTCTGTTCACCCAGGGAGCAATAAAATGTATCATGACCTAAAGCAAAGGTTTTGGTGGACGAAAATGAAGATAGAAATAGCCCGCTATGTGGCCCAATGCGACACATGCTGAAAGGTCAAAGCTATTCATCTCAAATCTGCTGGAGAGTTGCAACCCTTGCCTATTCCAGCATGGAAATGGGATGATATTAGCATGGATTTCATAGTGGGATTGCCCAAGACGGCAAAAGGATTTGATTCTATTTGGGTCATTGTGGATCGTCTCACCAAAACAGCACACTTCTTACCTGTAAAGATATCATATCCTGTTTCCACCTATGCCAAACTTTATTTTGATTGTATACTGAGTCTGCACGGGGTGCCAAAGACCATAGTGTCAGATAGAGGCACACAATTTGTCTCCCAGTTATGGAAATGCTTACATGAATCTTTGGGCACCAAGCTTTTATACAGCACAGCCTACCACCCTCAAACAGGTGGGTAGACTGAAAGGGTGAATCAAACACTAGAAGATCTATTGAGATCATTGCCCTAAATTTTCCGGACAAGTGGGACGACTGTTTGCCTCTAGCAGAATTTTCATACAACAATAGCTACCAAGAAAGTATTAAGATGGCTCCATTCAAGGCATTATATGGCCGTCGATGTCGGACTCCACTACACTGGTCTAAACCTAGAGAAAGATGGTTCTTTGGGGTTGACTTAGTGAAAGAAACTAAGAACAAAGTTAGACAAATTCAAAATAACTTGAAGATTGCTCAGTCCCGACAGAAAAGCTATGCCGATAAAAGACGTCGACCCTTAAGATTCGCCAAGGGTGACCATGTGTATCTGAAAGTATCCCCAATGAAAGGAGTGAATCGTTTCAGGGTTAAAGGCAAGCTAGCACCTCGTTACATTGGTCCATTTCCAATCATCGACCGGTGTGGACAGGTAGCTTACCGCCTTAAATTGCCCGAACGATTATCCGGGGTACACAATGTATTTCATGTATCTCAACTGAAAAAGTGTCTTCGAGTACCAGACCAGGTTCAAGATGTTGAAGACGTGGAACTTGAACCGGATCTGACTTATGCAGAATATCCTATCCGAATATTGGTCCAAAAGGATAGAGTTACTCGAAGAACAACTACCAAATGGTATAAGGTGCAATGGAGTCAGCACTGTGTAGAGGAAGCCACATGGGAATCTAAGGATTATCTAGTGGAGAATTTTCCTGACTTTCATGCATCTCTTCCAGATAACATCCAATAAAAAGGAGTGTACTCTAGAAGAAAAAGGGTAGCCGAAGTCATGTACTTAATGTACATAAATGTTTATAATGAAGTATTCTTCCCCAACCTCTTGTCGTATGAAAGGTTAACAATGAATTAGCTTGACAAATTTCCTTTTCCATTACGTACCCTAAGGATTTCAATCTCGGGGACGAGATTTCTTTAAGGGGGAAGGGCTGTAACATCCGCGATGTTACGGTTACTAAAACTGGACCATGTCATCATAAGCATTGCATAGCATATTGGTTAAGCACAACTTGATGCATCAAATTAAAACAAGTTTACTTTGGTTACTTGTGCTTAGGGAACTAGAGTGTGTTTATATTGTGCAATGATGCTAGTGTGGTTATGAAACCCCTTGTGTTGAAGGTTTCCGAGAGAAAGGGGGGGAACCCTGATTTTAAACCCTAGATTTGCTCCCTTTTGTGCAATTTAAAAACCAAGCAAAATTTGAGGTTGAGTTCAAAAGAAAAGTTGTAGATCTTGTCAAGATGTACAACTTTGGTGTTTTGAGTTTTTGAAGTTTCAATACAGAATTCAAAGTAATTTTGAAAATACAGATTTCCACAAAGTGTCCCCCTTTCCAATTTGAATTCCTAATTTAAAATCTGTTTGGAATCTTGAAAAGTGATAAACAAGAAAGTTGTAGAGCTCAACAAAATGAACAACTTTTATTTTGGGAATTTTTCAAGTTATTGAGAAAAAACATAAGTAATTTTAGAATTTCTAATCTGCCCCAATTCAAAATTGGAATTTCCCCCAATTTGAGATTTGAAATTCAAACTGTTTTGCTAAATTCAAGCTTTTCCACTCAGATTGAGCTTTGGGCTCTTAAAGATGATTTGTACCTTTTGAAATTCTGAATAACTTTTGTTTTGGTGGAAATTTGATTGCAGTTCAAATTTTGGATGAATTTTGCAAAAAACAGAAGGGGGGATAGGGCTTGCTACAGTGTCGAGATGAGGATCACAGGCTCCGGTCCTGCACGCCAGCCGGCCGTGCAGCGCCACGTGCGCGCCTCGCCACCACGCAGCTGCTTGCCGGCCGCGTCACCGCGCGACATGGACACCCCGGACTCGTTTTCCTCTCTCCTTGAGCGCTAGCACGGACGGCGTCGCACGGTTTCCCCGTCCAAAGCCGAAGAACTCCGACGACTCTCTCTCGCAAATACACCGCACTCGGTCCATCTCCAGTCGAATTGAGCCTTCCACCACCTTCGCCACACCCTTGCGAACTCAATGCGCTCCTTAGCACACCCTCTAACCTACCCAATCGCCAGAACTTCGTCTTCTCCCCCAACTCCGGCCGGGATCGCCACCGTGGAGCTTTCCCCGTGGCCACGTCGTTCCAGACGGTATCACGCCTTGCTAGCGGTCGTTTCCGATTCCTTTCGTTCCCCAGATGCTCATGCGCGTGCTCTTTCTCTGTGGACGCGAACAGGTTCACCGGAACAACCTCGCCGGAGCCAGAGCACCCGCCCGACGACACTGCCACCGTCGCCAAGACCCTCCGCTGCTTCTCCCACCGTGGTGATGATAGCACCATGCTCCTTACTTCTTCCCGAACCTCCCTGTCTTATTCGTTTGCGCTCTACCGAGCCCTAGTGGCCGGTCTGTGTACGGCTATGGCGGCCGCCCGCCATTTGCGTGGCCGAGGTAGGAAGCAATGAGTAGAGCATGTTTGGGGGGTGTCAATCGAGTCGCTCGGTCGAGGTGGAGCAATTGCGCACCCAAGCGCAGGCTGAGACCCTCGCTAGCGGCGGCCGGAGCCGCGACAGAGCCACCGCGCGCGTGAGAGAAGGAGCTGACGGGTGGGGCCTCCTCGTCAGCGTCCTGCAGAGAGGGGAGAGAGGGCGGGTTCAGCGCATGGGCCGAGCGCGTGGGCCGGCCTGCGGGCCGAGTTCCTAGGCCGCTCGCTGCACAGTAACTTTTTCCTTTTCCTTTTGTGCAAAATTTAATTTATGTTTGACTTTGTATAGTAAATCATGTGCTGATCCAAAAATTATGGAAATTTTTGTGTAGGTTCTATAAAATGAGTAGAACAAAGGAAAAATACTAGATTTCATTTTCTGAAAATTTACATAGGTATGAAAATTGTATCTTTTAATTAGTAAATAAACCTTCCATGAATTTTAATAATTTATTAATATGTCCAAAAATCACCAAAATTTATGTGATACCTCTGAATATTATTCCCTGGCTTCACACAAAATTTGGTGGCATTTGGATAATGTTGGAATAAAATAATATTATACCCTTAATTAATAAGTTAGTAATAATTCCAAAATAATTAAGTCATAATTAGCTTAATCTCTCAAATAGGACTTGAGTGCTTTTGGAATTGTGTGATGACCTGAGGTCATTAACCTTAATGACCTTTGACATTTAATTATTGTTTGGCATTAATACTTAATTACTGTCATTAATACCTAATTAAGAATTAATTAAAGTAAAAAGGATTAATAATTAGTTAATTAAGAATTATTATGAATTAAGAGAAATCTTAATTTACTGATGCAACCTCTTGGGTAAAAACACTAAACTTATAAAACAACTCAAATTACTGTTTAGCCTGTTTTGCACCAAGAAGGAAAGTTGTAATCAACTCGGTCCTTCTTAAATATTTGTCATACGCATATCATGAGCATCCACCATTTTGCGTATAGTACACATGACCGAAGGAGCGACCGTTGAACCGAACCCCGAGGTCGTTGCTCCGTTCGAGGAAATAGGATCCGAGACATGGGAAGTCTCTGGGGAACCCTCTCAGCTCTGCAACCAAGGCAAGCCCGAGATGCATTAACCCCTCCTTGAATGTTTTAAATCTTTTATCACTTATGAATTGAAAATGCTGCATTACGTAGTTGAGAATTGGGTTAACCTACTTGTTGCATTTACTACCTTGACATTTGTTATCTTGTCCTTGGCACCTGTTTTATTTTAAAATTACGTAGTGATGCTTAGCCCTGCTACTAGATAGGTTTTCAAACAAGAAAGTTTGAAGGGTTGTTGTGGAATACTCTTATGGTCAATGATGTTTCAACTTGAGACTGGTCGGTGGACTTGCTTTGAGAATGGAGTCTTAAAGTAGTGTCTCCAACTGTGTCGATTAAGGACCGTTTCGTTGATGGCCTGCTGGGTTGAGAATTTATAGTACTAGCACTTGCCCTCGGTAAGCCCGGTCTTGTGATCCCTCGACGCGAACGGCTACTCGCGCACTGGTCGTGGAGCGATGGCGAGAGTAGCGTGTACCCTCCTGGCAAATGGGTTGGATGGTGGGGTACTGTGCTCTCGGGTGCCGCGAACCCTGTCAAATTTGGGGAGAGCTAGCTTTGGGTTGACATATGCAAGATTTGGTTCTACATATGTCGGGTGGTTAGGAACTCCAGCTGGATTGCTAAGCAGTTCGAATCGTCGTTGCTCCCCAATTGGGAGACTCAATCCATTGACCCCCATCGTAGTTAAATATGCAACTAAGTGGTAAAATGAAAAAGGGGGAAACGTCTCATGAGGTTTGGATCCCAATTCTCGGACTCAGAGTGACATGAAGCTATGGCCGTTGGATGGACAATACTTTTATTAAGGATTAGGAACTTAAAGACTCGTCTGTGAGAAGCAACTAGATAGATTGTCCTCGAACTCCTCGGCCTCTTGAGGAGAGGAATTCGTGGGTAAAACTTGAATGTAAGGATGCACTATTAGTAAGCTTTATAACAAAACCATTTGGCTCCTTGCTCAGCCACTCCTTGTCTACCGTAAGCCTGCATTCCTAAGTTCTCCTCTTTTCATGCCTGGTAAGTTTTGTTGAGTACTCCCGTACTCAGGGTTTTATAACCCCTGTTGCAGGTGAAGCTCAGGAGTCGACTTGTTTCGGACCCTGTTGTGTGACCGTCGTCGAGGTTGACGACGAGGAAGAGTGAGCGTGACCCATGGGCAGGGTCTGTAAATTTGTAATCTGTGTACTAAGGTTTAAGTTGCTCCGCTGGACCTGGCTTGTAATAACACTTTGCTACTTGGAAGAACTACTTTTGTAAATTAAGTCATGTAATGCTTCCGTTGTTTTACTCCGAGATGCTATTTTGGTTATATCTCGTTTGTGGTACTGCAATGTCTTCGCAACGAATGATCCTGGTGTTAAGGTGGCCACTCGCTATCCTGTAAGGGCGAGAAGAAGTTCTTGTTAATTTACCATCGCTATTGGTCTGGACGAGCTTGGTTAATACGCCTCAGGTAGCAGTGGAATGGGCGTCCTAGGATGCTCATCGGGCTTCTAAAGTGGAAGGATCGTCGGCATCACCGTTAGAGGTCCTTAGGACAATGACAGGTGTCGGGGGACCCAAACACTTAGGAGGTTCTGCCATAGAGAATACCAATATATCATCAATAAATACCACCACAAACTTATCCAGATACTCCATAAATAATTTATTCATCATGTACATAAAGTAAGCTGGTGCATTGGTCAAACCAAACGACATAACTATATACTCATACAACCTATACCTTGTTGTGAAAGTTGTCTTTGGTATATCTGAATTCCGAATCTTCAATTGGTGATAACCAGAACACAAATCAATCTTAGAGAACACACAAGCACCTCTTAGCTGATCAAACAAGTCATCAATCTTGGGCAATGGGTACTTATTCTTGATAGTGACCTCATTCAGTGACCGATAATCAACACACATCCTCTGACTACCATCCTTCTTATCAACAAAGATAACTGGTGCACCCCATGGTGAAGAACTAGGACGAATGAACCCTTTATCTTGCAATTCCTTTATTTGTTTCTTAAGTTCTTCTAATTCATTAACCCCCATTCTATATGGTCTTTTAGCTATGGGTGCAGTACCAGGTAGTAATTCAATAATAAATTCAATGTCTCGGTCAGGTGGCATACCTGGCAATTCATCTAGAAAGACATCCGGAAACTCATTCACTACACGGTCCTAAGGATCAACATCATCATTCAGTTGGTTCACTTTAGCTATGAGTGGTGCTTGCACTGCTACATCAACACTAATTCGTTCTCCCTTTGGTGTTGTCAGAGCCACTACTTTCTCTTTGCACTTAATATCTATCTAATATTGCTTCATCCAGTCCAAACTCAAAATCACATCTATGCCTAAAGTTCTCATAACCATCGGACTGATAGGAAAATTTAGCCCGCTTAAAGAAAGACTTGCTGAGGGGCAACAATAAGAAACTGGTATAGTCCCTCCCGGTGAATTTACTAGCATAGGGGTTTTCATGGCAACTAGTGGAATGCTATGAACTCTAACAAATGCTTGTGAAACAAATGTATGCAAAGCTCCAGAATCAAATAAAACTGTAGCAGGGATAGAGTTGATGCTGAACTTACCCATCATAATTTCTGGACCCTCCTGAACTGTTTCTGCAACCACATTGTTTACCTTTGCCGAATTAGGGGTGGATCTTCGGTCGTTGTTCTACAGATTAAACTTCTCTGGGCAATCATATGACATATGTCCTTCCTTCCCACAACGGAAACACCTTGTAGGAGTATTAGGAGCACTTCTCTTTATGGGGGTGGCATTTGAATTCCTAGAGCGGGGTGTCTGCTGACCATTCTGTTGTTGATTGTGACTACGCTGTTGGAATGGATGGCGCTGATTCCCATTTTGTGGTTGATTCTGGAAACGATGAGGTTGCTGGTAGCGGTTCCACTGACTAAGCGGTCCCTGGCACCTCTACTGGTAGCCCTGCTGACAACTGAAACGCTGACGATTGTTGCTCCCAGAATCTTGTGCTAGCATCCTCCTCTTCTTATCCTACCCCTTGCGCATGTTGTCCAACACAATAGCATGATTCACCAGAGCCTGGAAGGTAGGATAAGTATTTCCAGCCAGTTGCAACCTGAGTTCATAGTAGAGACCCTTCATGAATAGACGCTGCTTATCAACATCTTCTCTGACATTGTTTGGGGCATTGTTGGCATTTCTTAGCATCACTACTAAAGATAGACTATAAAGCTATCATTAGCAATGGCACCAGAAATGTCGGGTGTTGGTATACCATAACTATCATTACGTCAGAGAGATAACCCAAGGCCTTTAACGGCGCCGGCCTTAGCAGTGCAGTCTGGTAACAATAATTAGGAATGCCGGATTGGCCATCCCAACCATCCTCACTTACGATATGCAAAGTTGTAGCACGGTGCCAGATAAATGCACAGAGTTTACAATCTTAAGTAATGGTACTTAGGTACGCCAATCAATAGTTCATGAATATATAGAATAAAACTACAAGCGAACAGAACTATCATTGTAGCATTTCAACCCGTGAGTATTCAAGGGTTATCGTATTTAATCCCGTAGGAGGGCGTAACAAATGCATCTAGCTTGGTTTGTAGCATGATCACTTATTGAGATGCATAGGTAGACATAGTCTAATTAGAGGTCACGGTAGGCTCTTAAAATATGGATAGTGGACACACTCTTCGGGGCAACCTCCAGGAATAAAGAGAAAATAAGGAAATAAAAAAATAAAGAACAACTACTTGAGCCAGCATTGATCTTATATAACTATGCAATGAATTGTTAGTAGAACATCTAATCAATATAACTAGAGTTAGAACTAAGTCTGAAGCCCTGGGGAGATCCCCGCAGATGGACATCCAGCCGATAGGGACTTTACAGAACTCCTACTAGAATACCTAATCGTGGGGGAATACCATGAATGACAGGGCTGTCACTACCCTACCACCTACCCCTCTACCCAAAAGATACCCGCACATCCGCTGATCTACGATACCCGAGCACCTCGCCCGTGTAATTGGAAACGCCTCCTAGCCTCCCGGGAACCCAACCTTTTGGATTGACAGGCTTGGCTAAGAGTGGCCATCACAGCCCAACGAACCATTACACCAATCTTAATCCTTTGTCTATTCATACTAATTGGATGAACGATGAAGAACAAGGATGAACACATCAAGAACATAGCACAAGAACTAAGAACTAGTTCATATACTATGAACAAGATATGAACACAACTATACTCTAATTCAATTGCATAACTATATAAATAAGATAAGAACTTGCTCATGGAGGAGAACTAAATTGTATTCATACCAAGAAGCTCTAAGATCCTCCAAGGAGACAAGCTCTCCTTGCTAACTTTGCCTTGCTCTACTACTGAATCTAAACTAAAGAACAAGTGTAGAGATGTGAGGTGTATTGCTCCAAATGATGGTGTGTGTGTTGAATGGTGTGGAGCCATCTATTTATAGCCCAACAAGGATGGTTCATGGCGATTGTTGACGGTCCTTAAGTACCAAATATAATCATCAAATAAATAAAGAAAAGGATCTAAATGCAACCAACACCCAGACTTAGGGTTTTATCTGCCAGAATTCCACGAGTTTTGGTGTTTGTCTATTTTTGTAGGGGGTTATCAGGAAATAGGGAGGAAAGGCCCACACGTCGGGTTTACATAGAGATATTAACGTGCCATGCAATTTTCTATCATCTAGAAGACTCCAGAAGCCACGGGAACGAATGGGAAGGCGATCGGGCCCGGGGGCAGGGCGCCCGTTGTCCCCCCTTGGGCGCCCGCCCTGTTGCAGAGACCAATCAGGTCCCGTCTCGTGGATTATGCTCCACCGAACTAAAGGATCAAGTATAACCGTTCAATCAATGTCGGTTTGATCCGACGGCCCAGATTTACTTGAGGGGACTATATAAGCAGACCCCCTGGCCCCTGGAGGAGGCAATCCTCATTATTCATTAGCATATTTTCTAGAGAGGATTCAGAGAGAGAGGTTCCTTAGGGTTCCCACCTCATAGGGCTTAGCATCCAATGTGAGACTAGAATTAGTTCTTCTAAGTTCTTCTAGATTGAGAGAGATAGAGTGGAGGTGTAGATCGGAGCAAGCCCGGCCTCTCGGTGTCTACTCTGAGGTTGTACCTGCGGGATCAAGTCTCCTAACCTGAGGCTTGCTCCTAGGATTCTTCAGTATTTCGACTTCTAAATTCTAGTAAGTTCTTTGTTCTTACTATTCTTTGGTTTATGAGTTTACTTTAATCTCTTCCGGTTGAGTTTAGAGTAATCATTACTAGCGTAAACGTGGTGTTTGGGCTAGGGTACTCATAGATATCCCCTGTCTAGCCGGACCACGGTAGTAGCGAGGAACGTGACATTTCCGAGCTACCTTTGTAGCCCACATCCCATTAGCAGGATCGATAGGGTTTATAGGTGCGGGTCGAACATCCTTTGTGGTGTCTAGATTCCGTAAGCCACCCCAATAGAACAGTAGATCATCCTTACCAAGGTTAGAATGAGAGTGCGGTTGTAGTCTTCTCTATTCATCGCTCACATCGAATCACGTTGTTTGTAGCCTAAAGGGTAGTAGCAATAGATTTGGTTAGTCAGATGCACGGTTTCTCCCAGTGGTAAAAATATAAATACGATACTCTGGATAACCTCCCGGGTGAAGTGCTCACCGATATCCGTGCGCTTGCGGATCATTTCCTGATGGCGTTACCAAATATCAACAAGCATTTCTGGCGCCGTTGCCGGGGAAAAAGACGGTTTGCTGAGATAACTTTAAGTCTTGCTATTATCTTATATTATACTTTTATACTTTTATTCTTTTATCTTTTTATTTTTTCCATCTTTATGGATAACTCAAATTCCACACCTATTATTGAATTTTTTGCACCTTCGGAGATCAGCCATAGACCATGGTAGTCAACAAGTCCTTTCTTTGCCCCTAATTATGATTTGTGTCCGGAGTTGATTGCAATAGGTCAAAACCAACCCTTTTCTATAGCTGAGGTCCTATCTTTTAATCAAGAAGATAATGAACTTTTAGCTACACCTAGGGAATCTTTTAATCTTTCTATAAATTCTGGTTTAAACCTAGCCCTACAAGACCATGTTTTTCCTCGATATTTTCACATTGGTCTTAATCATATAACCTTTGGTAGAGTTTTTCTTTCTTTATCTGTTAGTAAAGCAAGGTATGTCTTCATTCGTGGACATCCTTCTTGCACTAGTCTTCATAAAAAAAATCCTAGAGATAGAGAAGGAATCATCTCCTAGACGAGGAAAGGAAGTTTCAATAGCCAATTTCCAAACATTTCAATCCCATGATTCGGCTATCCAACCCAATCTAGTAGTGCTCCAAAATCATCTAAGGGAAGAAGAAATTCTACCTTTGGAAATTCATTTTGGGATGAGCTTAAACTTCCTGCTTCATAAGAGACCTTTGAGTGCATATAGTCCGAACCTTCCTAAGAAGGGATCTCTTAGAAGGCATCTCAAATCCAATCCCTTTGATGGACATCTAGAAAGACTCAAGGATGGCGTCTTAAGTGATGCAATAGAAGGAGAGCGAAGCCATTTAGAAGACAAACTCATCTTCTCCCCTTCTATGCCCACTTTTGATGACTCGTTCGAACCTATCTTTAAACCCATCCTTGAGCCTAATAATTTCTACTATGCTCTTTCTCTTGAACCTCCCGATGATTCTATGAATCTCTCTAGACATCCCATGCATAAGAGCCACCAAGACCACAAGGAGGATCGAGAAGAGCAACATCAATGGCTAGAGGGCATTAAAAATCCATGTGCTATCACCATTGAATGGATGGACAAGGAAGAAGCCTTAATGGATTCTGACTTTGGCTCAATTTCAAATGGTGAGTTCTTGACTCCCTTTGAAGATGAGATTCATCCAACTACAGAAGAGGACATAGGCGAGACCAATTTAGGAGAAACTCCGAACATTCAGATTGGAGACGAAGATAACATTAATGAGTATGGAATTTATTTCATAGCCACTTCGTTTACTCCATGCTCACATGCAACATCTTCCCAATCAATTGGTCTCTCCAACCTTACCACATTTGAGATCTCCAACACCCTCTTCCTTTCTATTTATAAAAACTTTAAAGGGGTGGTTATCGATGCATATGTCTATAATAAATATTGCAGATATCGTTGAGTCGATCTTGATATACCGCTTAGGTTGGTGTTGGAGGGGAAACCACTTCGCCGACATAAATTGATGGTTTCCCAAGGACAAGCTTTAGTGTCCTAAAACAAGCACTTATCAGATCGTAACATGAACTTTTAATTATTTGCAACATTGCCTTGTGTATTGAGCATATAAAGATAACTGTAGAAATATTCCTTCGGGTATTCGTGTCACTAACCTTTCTAGAATTAGAGAAAGAAGATCTGAGGAATGACAAGCACAAGGTATGCCCAACCAATCATCATGCAACATTGAATTAAATTCATCCAATCTTAAATTTTGCAAAATTCAAGCTTGGGGGAAATACCTTACATAAAAACATCATTTGCCATGTTGCTATGTTGGTTGTCCTTACCTTTGAGACATGCTCAATTTGTTAAATACTAATCACACTACTTCATCTCCACTTGAGTAGATCTCTATAAAAGCCATCATGCTACCTTTGTTTATCCTAGTAAGTGTTAGTTTGGAAGTACTGCACATACTTCTATTGGCTTTTAAATTAAGCATGGTGCTTAGGTTAAACAGCCTTCCTTAATCTGATTAGACATGGAGTCTAGTTCGGTTATTGAACTAAAAACTACTTGAGTAGACATTGGTACATTTTGTCGGACTAACCCCTGCAGAAAAACTTTCAATATCGATTTGGGAAATCCTGAGATAAACTCACATCAGATATAAAGAGAGAGACACATGAAGTTTAACAATTTGCACAAGAAGGACATAGCTCATTCATCATAGAGAGATGATCCATGGAAGGAGACAAAGTACATAAACAAGATACACAACCATTACGAATGGGAAGCTTCCACAAGGTAAGATGGTACCATCACTCTTCAATTAAGGTAACATCTTAAGATATGTGACTATCACTTTTATAAGCTTCTCCTTGGTTCCGGTGTTCACATAAATAAAGAGACAAACATGTATGATTTATAACTCCAAATTAACCAACCCAACTGATTCAGCATGTTTAGTCCTTTAATCTTTGTTCCTAGTACTACCTCCATGATCCTACACTCCTAATCATATAAGCTAAAATGTTGCACATTCAATCTTTGGAAGATATAAACAAAACATAAATATAGATAGATTATCTTTCCATTAGGTCGAGCGATCTGATCTGACAAATGTTTTAAACGCCACACTCATGATCTTATTATCTATCAACTTTGTCTTGCTCACTATGCTTAAGGTTAGAGAAGAACAAATACACTTTTGGTTCTGTTGGTGTTTTTCACCAACAGGGCCCATGCACTTGATCTCTGCCTTATCTCTATGAGCAGGTACACTTCGAGCAAACCCTGAAGGAGTTTTACAACTCCCAGACTCCACCAAGTGAAGGGCTTGGATCTACGAGCACAAACACAATGGAGATACTAGACACTCAGGCAATCACTGCCCTGAGATGCTTGAGGACGTAAACTACAACAACAAAAACTACTACTACAACCGCCCTCAACAAAATCAAGGCGATCCAGGACGCCCCGTCATCCCGATCTCTATCGGCATGGTGGACTTCCCAGAAGCACTCTACGACTTTGGCTCCAGTGTCAACATTATGCCCAGGCTTGCAGATCGGACACTAAGTTTCCCAAAGGGAATATTGAAGAACCTCTGCGTCCGAGTTAGTATCTTGTACGCCCCAGTGCTGCCAAGATTAGTTTCTATATCAAGGGGAGGAAGGAGACGTTTTACTTCAAGAACAAGACTACACAAATCTCAGAGCAATCTCGACATAAACCAAGGAAGGGGACCAACAGGAGGAACAGGAACAAGCAAATGTGGACCGAGTCAGCTAAGATGGTCACTGCAGTTCAAGGAGATCAAGATCGTCGACTTAAGGCACCGTTTCTGACCAAAAAGGATGACCCAGCTCTAGATGGCAGATTAGATATTTCGAAAGGTTGAAGGTTATTGACATGGGAGAAGACGAGTATGATCCACCCATCATCCTTGAGACCGTTCCTCAGCACCGTTAAAGCAATCATCTACATTGGAACCGGAGAAGTCCACATGCACTTCCCCTCTAAGAAGGTACACCGTTGTTTTACTAACCCTAACTATATAGTTGAAGACTCTAAGCAGGTCAGGACAAGAAGAAGACGACACAACCGCAACCAGAGGAGGCAAATCATCAAGGACGGATGGGCAGACTACGAAGGAGATGTGGTAAGGTCTGAAGACATACACCTTGAACAGAACTGTCTTGAGGAGACCGTAGCACCGAGTCAGAAAGAGAAGATAGTTATACACGAAGAGGAGGCGCCGCCGGAACCACCGACTACGCCATCCAGTGAATCCGAGGACGACTGAGAAAATGGAGAGTCCCATTCGGAGGACTTAAAAACACCGAACGCCTTACCAAGAGGTAAACTTGGTAGTTATCCTTTTCCTTTCAATTATTTAAAATAGTTTGCTTAGTTAATCAGGTTCATGCTATCTTGAAAAGAAAATAAAAAATGTTTAAAATAGTAAGCCCCATGTGAGTATGCTCATGGCATAAAACCCATAAGTACATTCACTGTGGTGGCATAAAAATAAAATAAATATATTCCTATCCTATAAAAATGAGAATATAAAAATAAATTTATGATCCTACCAAAGAGAGTAATATTTATTAGAGGAAGCTCAACATGATAAAGGCAAAGAGATTTTATGCTAACACTTAACCAGTTCCACAAAGCTTTGTTGTCTATTTGAGCTCCACAGAATTAAAGGATCAAAGAAGACTAGCCGGCGGAGGACATAGTAATCGCTGTCACGGTGCTACCGACATTCAAATACACCTCCATCACCTGCTAGCTACATCAGAAGAAATTACGTCAAAATCCAGCTTGGGGGAGAGCACCCCCATTTATCCAGCTAAGTGTTTCTACTCACGTTTATACTTTACTCAAATAATAAAAAGATGCATAATCATGAAAACCTAAATAAAAATTTTGTGCTTATATCTTTGCTTAGTTTGCTAAATAAATAGAAAAGTGTCTAGGCCAAACTGAACTTCAATGATAAACTCTTACATGGATATGATAAATAGTTGCTCTGCCATGTACCTAGTTTTCAAGTTTGAGCTCTCTCTCAAGTTTAGGTATAACTGTTATAATTTAAACCTACTCTAAACCTGAACTTATGGGAAGAGTACTTGATCTAAAGTCTAAGTCGTTAACGGATATGATATGGAAAGGTTGGGATGCTATTTATCTGTTCCTAGAGATGCTAGAATTCTGGAGAATTTTATCTTCACAAATCTTTAAAATAACACATGATGAGTTCCTGTATGATGAGAGTTTAAAATCCTACCACAGCCATATATACATGCTTATTAGACTATGAACCATATATTTACTTTTTACTGCTTATGAGCATTGAGTGTGGTCAAGCTGTGTAGACCCTTAGGAGCTTGTCATACGGTTAAAATCAAGATTCACTTGCACGTTCACTCATACATGCTACTTCTACTCCGGAAGTACGCATCCACATACATCCACTCAATTCCATCTCCAGATTCACCTAAAAGTATTCTGCTCCTAATCCGGGAGATAATAGCCAAAAACATTCTCCTATTTCTATTTTTCCCTGTGAAATAAATGCTCGAGTTATCTAGGTTACTACCACTTGCTATATTATTTCAGGAGATGAGTGTTCTAAAAAAAGAAAAGTAAAAATACGAGGAAATAAAAAGGGGCAAGTGCCCGGAACCTCAAATAAAAGAAAAAGTGAGACGAGAGGCAAAAATAGACAAGTGTTCGACAGTAGAATTAGGGGTACAAGATACCCACCTGAGAGAAAAGAAAAAGAAAATATAGAGCATCTCATTCTCCTCAAAAAGCTTCAAAGTGCAAGAAAGGTATGTATCCCCTAAAAAGAGCAAAAGTAGAATTAGACTTTCACCATTGTTATCACCATCATCACCATACACCATTCATTCGCCACACATGCACATCTTAATTTGACTTATTGACTTGTTTCTCTAGATCCATGGTTTGACTATGCAATAAATGTCTTGTAAGTATGTATTAGCTGTCTCCCACATATGAGCTCTAGATATCAAAACCTTATTAGAGTAGGATGAGAGAGAAGGCAATGTCACTATGCCTCATACCAAAAATACTACTGTCACACCCATATTTTAAGAACAAAATAGGATGCATAAAAGACTCATATGTGCCCCAGAAACAGTCACACACATAAGTAGACAAATCTCAAATGTACCATTGCAGTGTTTATTACATAGCGGAACAATAATAAATCACATAGTCTTATACATAAATGATAGCAAGAAGTAAACAACGCTCTCGACGGAAGCACCACACAGGGCAACTGTTGACTGGTTGACTCCAAACCTAATACTGATAGCGATAGTCCTCATTCCAATCATCATCATTAGCATAACCTAGGGTGTTGGGAAATTGCAAGAGTGAGCACATATCGTACTCAACAAGTATAACCAGGGGTTCATGAGGCTCAAATAGCTGACACTGGTTTGACTGCATTTAGCTTTAAATTGTGGATAACATACTCTTAATTAAATAGCAAATGTCAAGGTAGCATAAATAATCCATTAATCACATGATCAAGTGTAAGCATAATTAATCCATAGCATAAACTATAATCAAATGAACATAACAACTTAATAAGCTCATCGTCGTCGCAGCAAGAACCCCCAAGGCCGCTCTTAACCGTGAGCACGGCTAGTATACCAGTTTTAACACTCTACAGAGGTTGTACATCTTTACCCATGAGTCATGATTTACCCTTTCGCCCGAGGTAGCTAATCTCTTAACTCCCTTCCTAGGGAGGTCGGCAGGGACCCCTATAAAGCCTTTTCGACCCCCTTGGGACCCCTCTTTTGCATGTGCAAGCACAGGGAGGCCGTAGCTACCGTCCAGTGCGGATTTGGATCTCGCCGTCGAGCTCTACAGAACCGCCGCCGTGGAAACCGCAACTCGCAGCCGTTCTAGCGAAATCGAGGCTTTGCCGAGCTTCGCGTCGCTTCTGCGAGGTCGCCAAGCCCTCTCTTCCTTTCCCACACGCTCTGGTATAACCGCTGACCTTCGTTGAACTTGTGCAGGGAGCTGCCGCCGCAGTCTCGCGTGGCCGACCACCTCCTAGCCCTTCCCGCCTTCAATTGGTGCCCTGGGTGAGTTCCCCTTGAACTTCTCTTGCTCCCTGTGCGATTATTTTCTCAAATCGTACCCGAAATCACATAAATGACGAACTCCGGCGAGCTCCTCCCCCTCCGGCCGTGGGGCTCCACCGTGGAGATCGCCGCCGGCCACCACCCAACACCCCGGATCGCCATCCACCGTGAGATCTCAGGCCTACGACTGAGATTAGAAGATACCCCTTCGGGGTAACTTTCTCTAAAGAGTCCCTGAGCTTTTCAATTTTTGAACCCGCAGTCCAAAGCGCATTCGTGAAATACGTTTTCTCTTTCTGAAAACGTAAAGCCTGCCGGTTTATTGAAAATACGTTTTCAGTAATTACCAAATTGCCACTGGATTTGTTTTACTCATAAAATATTCATCTTAACTCCGATATGACCCATTCAAATTGCGTTGGATTCGTTTTAATGAACTCTACATGTTAGTAATATTATTTACTCAGTTTGAAACTTTTTAATTTCGTGATCCTATTTAATTAATTATTTTTTCTAAAGAAAATCTTAGAAAATTCATAACTTCTCCGTTTTAGCTCCGCTTTTCGTGATCTTTACGTCTATGAAATCGTAGCGATGCGTAGAATCATTTTATAAGCTTTTCATACTGTTTTTATATGATTGGTGTACTATTCTAATTGTAGCCTTGTTTGCTTCGTGTATGTTGTCTTCGATTGTTTGTGTGATCGATGATCGATTTTAGACGGTGAGCAATTCGTGGTGATCAAGAGTGTTTCAGTGATCAAGATCAGCCTTGGTCAACTAGCAAGATCAGCAAGAGCATTTGGATCAAGGCAAGTATAGCATTTTAGATTTTATTTTTGTGACCATGATCGTGTGGCTAGATTAATGTTAAGTAATAAATGATAAAAATGACTTTTTAGCAACTTGATGATTTGTCTGTACGTGATCACCCGGGACAACAGTGCAACCATGAGGGTTATAATGGCTCTAGCTTTAGTTATGTATGAGTAACTTTTCTAGCTCGTTAGTGGTTACCCGTTGTGGCACAATTGGGGAATAGCAGACCGTGGATTCCTGCGGGTGAATCACATGGACTGACTAATGAAACCAAGCGGCCCTAACTTGTTAGACGAACCTTTGAAAGACTTCATAGTGATCCCTGCCGACCTCCCTTGGAAGGAGGTTAAGAGATTAGCTACCTCGGGCGAAAGGGTAAATCATGACTCATGGGTAAAGACGTGCAACCTCTGCAGAGTGTTAAAAACTAGTATACTAGCCGAGCTCACGGTCAGGAGCGGCCTTAGGGACATCTACATTAAGGGTGATGATTCTTGTGTGTTAAACATGCTCATTGTTTATTGATTAATGCTCTACATTATTTATGTCACATTGATCATGAGATTGTGGGAGCTATACAATCTAGTTGCTATACTTGTGGAGTTCGACATGGAATCTCTGAGTTTTATTTGAAAATCTGCAAAAACTCCAGAGCTATAGCTGATCAAAGAACAAGAGACATGGCGCTTGACTAGACTGTTCTATCTTTTAACTGCTCAAGACACAAGTGACGGTTACAAGCCCCATGGTGAAACGTAAAATGAGTAAGTTTTAACTCTTAATAGTTTACTCTAACTCAGAGATGAGATCTTTCTTGAACGCATGTGTACTTTTAAGGCATGAAACCACTACAGAAACTCTTGAGTCCATCCTTGCTCAGGGACGAGGAAGAGGTAAGCTTGGGGGAGTTGTTGACGGTCCATAAGTACCAAATATAATCATCAAATAAATAAAGAAAAGGATCCAAATGCAACCAACACCCAGACTTAGGGTTTTATCTGACAGAATTCCATGAGTTTTGGTATTTGTCTATTTCTGTAGGGGGTTATCAGGAAATATGGAGGAAAGGCCCACACGTCGGGTTTACATAGAGATATTAACGTGCCGCGCAATTTTCTATCATCTAGAAGACTCTAGAAGCCACGGGAACGAACGGGAAGGCGATCAGGCTCGGGAGGCAGGGCGCCCGCCCTCCCCCCTTGGGCGCCCGCCCTGTTGCAGAGACCAATCAGGTCCCGCCTCGTGGATTATGCTCCACCGACCTAAAGGATCAAGGATAATCGTTCAATCAATGTCTGTTTGATCCGACAGCCCAGATTTACTTGAGGGGACTATATAAGCAGACCCCCTAGCCCCTGGAGGAGGCAATCCTCATTATTCATTAGCGTATTTTCTAGAGAGGATTCAGAGAGAGAGGTTCCTTAGGGTTCCCACCTCATAGGGCTTAGCATCCAATGTGAGATTAGAATTAGTTCTTCTAAGTTCTTCTAGATTGAGAGAGATAGAGTGGAGGTGTAGATCGGAGGAAGCCTGACCTGTCGGTGTCTACTCCGAGGTTGTACCTGCGGGATCAAGTCTCCTAACCTGAGGCTTGCTCCTAGGATTCTTCAGTATTTCGACTTCTAAATTCTAGTAAGTTCTTTGTTCTTACTGTTCTTTGGTTTATGAGTTTACTTCAATCTCTTCCGATTGAGTTTAGAGTAATCATTACTAGCGTAAACGTGGTGTTTGGGCTAGGGTACTCATAGATATCCCCTGTCTAGCCGGACTGTGGTAGTAGCGAGGAACGTGACATTTCTGAGCTACCTTTGTAGCCCACATCCCGTTAGCAAGATCGATAGGGTTTATAGGTGCGGGTCGAACATCCTTTGTGGTGTCTAGATTCCGTAAGCCTCCCCAATAGAATAGTAGATCATCCTTACCAAGGTTAGAACGAGAGTGTGGTTGTAGTCTTCTCTATTCATCGCTCACATCGAATAACATTGTTTGTAGCCTAAAGGGTAGTAGCAATAGATTTGGTTAGTCAGATGCACGCTTTCTCCCAGTGGTAAAAATATAAATACGATACTCTAGATAACCTCCTGGGTGAAGTGCTCACCGATATCCGTGCGCTTGCGGATCATTTCGTGATGGCGTTACCAAATATCAACAGCGATCTAAATTTGGTAGGAGGTGAAACCGTCCTATGCATGTCGCCATGCAACTGCATGAAAAAGGTGGGACCGAGTTGCCGCCATGGGGGGTGCGCCCGCACCAGGGTGCGGCTACACCACTGGTGGGCCCCCCTGGCCACCGCCTTCATGTGGTCGGTTCATCTCTAGGCCCTCATCCTTCCCGTGGTTACGGATGCATCCAGTTCGGTGTTTTGGTGGGCTTTTCCATTTATCTTTGATTTGCGCCTTTTCTGAATACGCTTTCTTGAAGTGCGCTTTCTCATGTCTTTTGTGCCTTTCCACGTGTCATACCTGAAATTGATATTTGCAACAAAACTTGTGGAAAGGTTAGCTCAAAGCCCTACCATCTATTTATTTTATTTATTAAAATGATGTTTACAATTATAAGATAAGGGGTACCAACAACTCCCCCACACTTGGTCCTTTGCTCATCCTCGAGTGAAGGTACTAAAGACCAAATGGGTTCATCTTCCTTGTCAAAAGAATCTGCATAGAGGTTATTCCCAGCTTCACCTGGATTTATGAACTTCAAAGTGTCTACCAAGCTATCTTGGGTAATTGAAACATGGAACAACCTGGATTCAAATCCTCTTACATAGTCCCTGCGCAGAAACTTGGCGTTCTGCAAGATTTTGAAAAATAAAGATAGCATATGTTTCTTGAATGATGCTCTCAAGTCCCTCCTAATATGTGAGTGGTTCCATACCAAGGCAGAAAGAGTTGATGCCTTCTTTTTGATCATCCTACTTCTAAAAGGCTTATCTGGAGTTTTGGGTAGGTATGATGGTGGAACTTACTTACCCTGCATATGTTGTCGAGTCAAACCCAGGACCATACAGGAGGGAGTGCGCCATACCCTTAGATCAGAAAGTGCAAGTGTGTGGAATTTTTGGTGGAATAATATCACTACTTTTATTGCATCATTCCTTGCATCAAGACTCTCTTTTGAAATGAAATGAAAAACTTGAGAGGATATGGGCTATAACACAAATTTTATTTTTTTTATTATTATTTTTGCACGGGTATGAATTTTCCCCATTTTTCCCCTTTGGCTTTTTCTCATAATAATTATATATATATATAGCCCATTCCTATGATTCTGATGAAAACGAAAGAGAGCTTTATGATAACAAATGCAGGGAATGTATATGAATGCATAATTCTCAGGGTGAGATATTGACATTTTTATTTGGTGGATATATGTGCGCAACCCTTAGTGTAAGAGTTGGCAAAATTTTGGGTGGATGGAGAAAGCATGTTGTGCGCGACTTCTCAGTGTGAGAGTCTGCTTTTATATGGTGGGTGCAAGTAAATTCTGATCTTAGAGGCATGAAACATCTCTCGACAGTGGTCCAAAAAATTGACCAAACTAAACACAGAGCAAGCAACATATGTAGAAGGTTTAATCATGAACAAATATTTGGCCATGGTAGGAATAAAGCTTGATCATTCAAGAAACTTGCTATTGAATTTTGCTTTTTATAAAAGAAAACCCAAGTACTTTGCAAGAACCAGCAAGCATCATGTCATCCTACTATATCACATACGTCAATTACTTAGATAAAATGGGGTCCCTATAACAAGTGTTCATAAATCTCTAGGGATATTAGCTAAGAATAAAAAGTATGCAAAAAACATATTTGAACATAGGAGACATGTTCGATGGAGTACGAAGGTAATATCATTTTAAACAATTCATTTGAAAATCTTTTTGGGGGAAGAGGGTTTGCCTACACCGAGATTTTTGATTGAATAGTCCTTCCCCCACACTTGTTTTCTTTCCTGTCATGGTTAGTCACAATATATATAGAAAACAAGTGCACAAGATAAACAAACTTTTTTTATTAATAACTTTGAATAGGCACATTACATTGGAAGGGAAAAAAATATTTGAAACATAAATATTGTGAAAATAAAAAATGTGCCTAAACAAAGATTCGTGCAGGAGGTGTGGTCTAAAGATCTTCAACAAGGCGACCAACACCAAAGGCTTCAGCGACCTTTCTAAGTTTAGTATTAAACTTGAAGCGAAACCTATTAACATCATCACTGAGGTTCCTAATCTCAGTGTTCTTTTCCTCTAGGTCGTCTTCTAAACCCGTAACTTAGCACGTAGGCTAGCCTACTTAGCTAAAAGCTCGGCTATGATATTAGGATCATCTTCTTCATCGCTGCTCTCGTACTGTCCTACACGACGCTTGATTGACGGCTATAGCAAGTGCCTCCTGATCCTAGGGAGAGTACTGGACGATTCCGTCTTCTTGGCCTTGCCACCCATCTTGCTACCAGCATGATTGCTTGCCTATCACCACTAGGGGCTTTTCTCTTAAGTCGTATGTTGCTAGTGGAAGAACGGGCAGTAGCGGATATGTTGGCAGCGCTATTGGTGGGCGCTTTGTGGTTTGCTGGTAACAACGCTAATGGCTTTCTCTTCTCAACATGGACCTCCTTGCTTGAACTCTCTTGGTAAGGTGCTATGTCTAGATTGGCTATGGTCTTGGGAGCATTGATCAGCGAGAGGGCATAGCTAGACATGGTCACTACTGAAGAATGGGAGAGCTTAGCAATCTTCACAAGAGGGAGATGAGAAATAGTTGGTGTGTGAAGAGAAGAGGCCTATGGAGGATTTTATAGGTGCTAACGCAGTCTCTCATTTGGAAACAACTTGATCATAACCATGGACGTGATGTGTTGACGGTCCTTAAGTATCAAATTTAATTATCAAATAAACAAAGAAAAGGATCCAAATGAAATCAACATCTAGACTTAGGGTTTTATCTGACAGAATTGAACGAGTTTTGGTGTTTGTCTATTTCTGTAGGGGGTTATCAGGAAATACGGAAGAAAGGCCCACACGTCGGGATTACATAGAGATATCAACGTGCCGCGCAATTATCTTACATCTAGAAGACTCCAGAAGCCACGGGAACGAAGCGGAGGTGAAACGGGGCCTGGCCCAGGACGCCCGCCCTGAGGACCAGGGCACCCGCCCCCCACTGGAGTCCAATCAGGACTCTCTTTTGGGATTACGCTCCACCGACCTAAAGGATCAAGGATAATCATTCAATCAATATCGGTTTGATCCAACGGCCCATATTCACTTGGAAGGACTATAAAACCAGACCCCCTGGCCCCTGGAGGAGAGAGCCTCTCAACCCTAATTCATTATTCCTCAAGGGAGAAGAAGCCTCTGATCAAGCCTAGAGCCACCACATCAATTAGACATCTAGATTAGCATACTTACATAGGATTAGAACTAGAAGGAGTCAATCTTCGATTGGTTTCCGGATCTGTCAAGAGGATTCTTGGTAATTCTCTAATTGTTCTTCTAATTGTTCATCTTTGTTCTTCAATATTATGAATATGACTTTGTTCTACTTCAATATATTGCTTATGACTTTGCTCTACTTGTTTATATTCAAGATTATATTGTTCTTAGTTTATCATAGTTATATACTTGGCTTAGTTAGATTGGATCTATATACATGTTTAAGATCGTATAGCGTTTATCCATCGGATCCATGGGTAAATGATAGATATTGTGTAGGCGTGATGCTTATACCGTATTTATCTGCGATTGTACCCAATATGCCAGATCGCAGAGTAGTTCGTGATAGTGACAGCTTCATTGATTCTTATATAGTCCCCCTCTCGTGTATTGGGCTGGCAGAGCAACATTATTACAGGGGAGTGATAGCTATGTTTCTCATATTCCTTGCTAATATCACTATGCATGGGTGTAATCTTGTCTCACAATGATTGCTAAGTATGCTTGCACTAACTATGATAATGCTAGACTATATAGTTGAGAATAACTTAGGAAATATTCTTGTAGTTCGTTCTAATACCATGCTAATGATTTTCTAGAATATCTAATTGAGGTATGTGGCTAAGTTATGCTGATCAGATTAATTATCTTTGTCATTATTCATTACTTTATATATCCTTTATGTGACACTTATCTCTGTATGAAAGAGTTAGATAAATGTTCTCAATTATACATGCAATGATAGATACTCAATCTCATATTCCATTCTATAATCAACATTGATGGTTACTAATCCCTTCCCAGTGGTAAAAATATAAATAACGATACCTGGAATACTTCCCGGTTAAAATGCTACATCGGTATTAATCTGTGCGCTTGCAGATCCCATTTCATTATTTATTTAGATGAGCAATTGCATATTTCAATACCGTGTCTTTCATGTCATGCTGGGGATGACAACTTGGCTTAAGTGGTATGAGGGATAGGTTTGGCATTTTTGGCACCGTTATCAGAATTAGAAAATTAAGTCTACTTCTGGTAATGATGTTAAGAATACCCAACAAGTATTTTTGGCGCCGTTGCCAGGGAAGGTTGATTACTAATCAGGAATGGATATAGAATTTTGAGTCATCATTCGCATCACTAATATGATTGAGCTTATCGATTCTCTCATACAATTTTACCCCGATATTTTTCTATTTTATCTTATGCAGGGGAATGTATGAATAGAAGACATCTTCCAGGAAATTTTGTTGACAATCCCGAAGCGTTATTCAGAAAAACAAGAGCCAAGCTCAAGAAGAGATCATCAACACTTCAGCAAGAAGCTTCATTCAATCAAGAAGATCACCGGAACTTATCTTCAGAATTCGAAGCCATGACGAACAAATCAATCCGCGAGTTCTCAGCTCCCACTACGGACAACATCCGCACTGGACCTGCTGCAGAGATCGATGGCAACTTTGAGGTCAAACCTGGACTTATCAACATGGTGCAATCCAACCAGTTCTGTGGGAAGGCACACGAAGATGCTAGTGCTCATCTCCAACACTTCCTGGAGATATGCAGCACACTCACCATATCAGGGGTCCCCACAGATGCTATACTACTTCGCCTCTTCCCATTCTCACTATTAGGAAGAGCGAAGCAGTGGTTCTACGCAACAAAGGAGAAGGATACTACGTGGGCACTCTGCTCTACCAACTTTCTGGCTAAGTTCTTTCCCATGGGCAAGACCAATGCTCTGCGTGGGAAAATTACAAGTTTTCAGCAACAACATGATGAATCCGTTCTAGAAGCATGGGAGCGCTTCCAAGACTACATCTGATGAGGACATCCCAACCAAGCATGCTCCCTCTAATTCCACGCCAACCTCTACACCGACTACGCCGGCACCAGCCCAAGCCATTGATGGAGCAATTACACGTAGCTGAGCCAAGAAGCTACAACAAGAGGTGAACGCGCTACTTTGTGAGAGTTCTATTAATGTTAATGAGAATATTATACTACCTAAGTGTTCTACTTTGGTTGTGCTTAGGTATACACATGAGGAGGGAGGTGACCTGCACCGCAAGGATTGGAACAATACGGTGCAGAACGGACCAGTTGAAAGAAGGGCAGAACGGACCAGTGCGGTGTAGAATGGACCAGTTGAAAGAAAAGATCATAACTTTCACTTCCGAGATGCTATGAAGGCCCATGAGCACTTGTTGGAAAGCTCTATGAGTCTACTTTCCAATGAATCTAGTGGCGACCAGTTTAGATACACCATATTGCCTGCAGACCAGAATTAGTACAGACTGCTCAGAAGGTCAACAGTCTGTCGTGACAGAATGTTGGTACAACTTGCCAAGTAAAACTGTACCAATCTACAATGTTTTGTGCTGGTTGGCATACATTTCTGGAAAGCCCTTTGAGTCTAGTTTCACACCCAAGAAACGGTTCATCATTTGGACTTCCCAATAAAAAGTTATGGTCAGTTTATTGGAAACTGCTCTGGAGGCCAACAGTCATGCGAAGCCACTTCGGGAATCCATTCCGAGAGGACCTTTCACATTGTCTTCCCTCAGAAACTCTATTTCGTTTTCACACCTATCTAGCAGGGCTGTTGCTAGTATAAATACCCCCTAAGACTCATTGTAATCCAAGACTTATGATATTGAGAATACAAACCACTTTGTTCAGCTGTGTGCTAACAAATTCACAGAGAGATCTCTACCCCTTTGCTCTTGTGTTTTCCTTCGCAGAGATTATAGAAGCGGCCACCTCATCGGCACCCAATCCGTGCTCCTGATCCTCGAGTTCAGGTTGCATAGGTTGGTTCTTTGAGAGTGTGGTTGGGCGAATCCTTGGTTCAGGCTGCCGTATAGAGACCGTGGTTGGCTCCTTGTGCGTGTCGTCAGGTTGCACTAGTTATCCTCGCTGCTTGCAGCAAGTTATCGGCAGATCTTCAGCTAGTTATCCTACGTCGTGAAGATCGGGACAACGACCTCACCATCTGGTATCAAAGCTCAAGTTTCCACGGTAAGATTTTTACCCTTAGCTACATATATATATCTTGTTCGTCCTATCCACCAAAAAGCCATAAAAAATTGCATTAGCCATTTGTTTCCATCTGTTATTCTGGTGAGTTTGGTTAAGTTTCAGTCCATTAGAGTTTTGTTTAGTTGCTGATCATCATATCCTTTGTGTGTCCTTTGTGCCTCTTTTATATCTACAAATCCCTAAAGAAAATCTGAAACCGGTATCTTCCTTCGCGTAAACTTTGAGCCTATCAAGTTAGAACGCTGACGGTTGTGTCTTGTTTCAAAAAAAAAGTGTGTGTAAGTGTTATATCTGCTCTTGTTCTTAGTTATAAAAAAACAAAGTATCAAAAAAAAGGAAAAAAAAGGAGAGTTGAGGAAGAAAAGTTGTGAAGAAAGAGTAGAAAGTTCACTCTGTTTATGTGCTCAAGTTCTGAATTTTATATCAAGTCACACAATCAGTCATTATCCATCTTTGGTGCAAAATTTTGCTTGGGTTTGATTGCAACACTTGCATCCTAGGCATACTCCTTGTTTGCATCAAATCTGAATTATCTTTGCGCGTGTGTTTGATCTATTTACATCACTCATATCTTGTGGTCAGCACTAGGCATTGAACTTCTAGTTTGGATTGTGGTTTAACTTTACAATATCAAGAATTCAGACTGCATTCCTTGTGAAATATATCCCCACCAAGCTCCACAAATAACCCACCGTCATAGGAAAATACTGATCTTGGATTCTCCCAACCATCATTCTCGGTTACCACCTCGCATTGGCCGTTGTAATCTACGGGGAACTCAGATGAGCTTCGGTTGGTAAGAGAGGTGAGATTGTGAGATCCCACATATAATTCCCTATTCTACATATATTGTTGCTTTGCCTTCACTAATTTTTTACAGCAAGATGTCTGAGCATCTGGAGATTGATGATTGTGTCACCATGGCACGATTCAATGAGATGAAACAAAGCATGGAGACGCTAACAAACAATGTTCAAGCACTCATGAACCGGTTGCAAATTCATCCTCATGATAATGCAAATGGCAGTCACCATGAAGATGAAGATGAAGAAAGCAAAGGAGAAGCTGCTCGTCGTGCAAGGGAACGGCGTAGAGAGCGAGCTGCTGCCAATGCAAGAAGACCTCCTTTTCCATGACATGATCATGGTGGTAGAGGTGCTGGTCATGGACATGGGAGAGGTATTGGATCGGAAGAAAGTGAAACTGAGGAAGAGGATGAAGAAGAAGAGGATGAACAGCCCCATTATGATGATCGTCGTCACCGAAGAAATTGTAGGCATAATCAGCACAATGAAGAGAGGTTTGGCAAGTTAAAATTCACCATGCCCCAGTTTGAAGGAGGATCTGATCCTGAAGCATATCTTACATGGGAGTCGAAGGTGGATAAAATTTTTCGTGTGCATAATTATTCTGAGAGAAAGAAGGTTGCCATGGCTGCTCTTGAGTTCGATGGGTATGCTCTAATCTGGTGGGAGCAAATGTTGAATGAAAGAGAAGAAGCTGGTCAAGGTGATGTTCGTTCATGGGTTGAAATGAAGAGAGAATTAAGAGCAAGATTTGTCCCCAAACATTATCGCCGTGATTTATTTGACAAGCTACAGAATCTGAAGCAAGGAAGCCTCAGTGTTGATGAGTATTATAAAGAGATGGAGAAGGCGATGATTAGAGCCAATGTAATTGAAGATGAAGAGCAAACAATTGCAAGATTTATGTCAGGGCTGCATCGGAATATTCAGCGCATTGTTGAATTTCAGCAATATCGTAATCTTGTTGAATTGGTGCATCAAGCTAGCAAAGCTGAGCGGCAATTGCAGTAGGATATGAAGTCCACTAGAGGAGTATCTTTCAGCACAAAGAGTGCAGCAAGTGAAAGTAAATTTGCACCCAAAAGAAGTGGAAGTAAAGGTACATTTTCCAGCTCAAACGGTGGTGCACGATCTAGCAACCTTGGTTCTTCTAGTAGCAAAGAGTTGGCTGCTCAAAATGAGAAATTCAAATCAGCAAACTCAGTGGGTTCTTTCAGCAAGAGTAGTGGAATTCAGTGCTTCAAGTGTGGTGGTCGTGGTCATGTTGCAAGAGAGTGTCCAAATGCTAGAACCATCATTGTGAATGATCAAGGGGAGTATGAATCTGCTAGTGAGGAAGAACAAGAAGATAGTGGAAGTGAGAGTAATCTTGAGAAGGACATCTGTGAATTTGAATCTGGTGCTGCTCTTATGGTAACTCAGATTTTGAGTGTATAAATGAGCGATGCTGAAAATGGACAGCGGCACAATCTTTTTCAGACTAGAGCTAAAGTGCAAGATAAGGTTGTCAAAGTGATCATTGATGGTGGCAGTTGCCACAATCTTGCAAGCAAAGAAATGGTTGAAAAGCTTGGGTTGAAGCTACTGAAACATCCCCATCCATATCATGTGCAATGGCTTAATAATTCAGGTTCTATTAAGATTGCACAAAGAGTGAAAGTTCTGTTGACACCGTTTTTGGACACGTACCCAGGATCGGTAGAGTGTAGATCGGCAAAATAAGGCAACAGTAATTGGTCTGCAGGAGAGTTGCCGATGAGGGTGGTTGCCGATGAAGCGACAGTTGAATGTGACTAAGTCTATGGGTGGTGACGTGTTTGTGCCGATGGTCAGCATTAACCTGTGCCGATGGCTACGATGAGGGGTCTGCCGATGATTCAGAAGAAGAACCTGAAGGTTGCCGATTGGCCTGTAGTGGTGTCCCAGTTTGCCACGGGAGGATAGTTTTATGTTTTCTTTAGTTATTTAAGTCGTTTTGTATACGGATTCTGTTTAATTTGGAATTCGAGTTCTAGTCGTGTCTGATTGTAGCTCTTTGAGTAGGGTATAAATGTAAACCCTAGGGCCTTGTAATCTATCTATCAATCAATCAAACACAAGTTTTTACTCATATTCCAGCATCTACTTTTTCGACGACTTCGTCATATTTTCCATTTTTCATTACGAGTTCTTAGGATTTCGTCGACTTAAGCTCGGCGTATTCTCAAGTTCCACGTGAATACCTCTGGGCCGTGGCATCCGGGCGCATCGCTGTTGTCGGGACCAAAGTATTCGAGTTATCACCTTTGCCGATAGTAAGGTCAAATCGGGTGGCATGCCTTAACGTTTGAACCGGGTATTAGCCCTTTGTGTTTGCAGATCCAGCTTTTGCACCAACACATCTTTTGGCACGCCCAGTGGGACAGAAATCAACATCAAGATCGACATGTCGACTAACGAGTTCGATCAGGAGAACGTCATCCCCGTGACGGAAGCCAAACTCAAGGATGAGCAGAAGCAAGCTATTGCAAAAGCCATGGAGGATTACAAGCAGCAATGTTTGAGGTCCTTCAGCATCAACAGGAGCGGTGAGGTGATCCAGAAAGAAGCACTGCCTGCCCCTCGGCAGGTCACTTTTGACGCCAATCCTGGTAAACTTCAAGACATGGTTGATAATGCTATTAACCGTGCCTTGATCAATCAAGCTGGTGTGCTGTCCAATACGGTTTTCAATGCCGTGGCTAGAACTTTCAAAGAAGGACAATTGCCATCGAATTACGTGGGCCCTGTCTATCATCAGCCAGGATCGACAGTGGTTACGGCTCCACCGGCTGCTACAGCTGCTGCGGGTACAGAAACTACTGCTCCTCCAAGCACGCTAGGAGTCTCTAATGCGCAATCCACGCCGATGACGTCCAATCCATCAACATCAGATGAGTCGATCAAGCTTACTACAGATCTGTTGGCATCGGCAATGTCGGGATCCATTCCTCCTAATTGGTGGGGTTTCGGTATGCCCCCGGAATACTCGCTGAAGACACCTGGCGCATCTCAGGCAGCTGATATGAGAGGCAAGGCTCCTATGGCATCGGCACCTCCAAATATGCCGATGAACCAGAGTCCCCAGTATACTACAACTACTACTGCTAGACCTTACACTGGGAACTCTCAAGCTCCAACGTTCCAGATGCCTAATGCAATGGCAGATTCAATGCTGACGCAGTAGAGGTTTATGACTCAGCTAGGGTACGTCAATTCAATGATGATGCCCAATTACTAGTCATCGGCAGGACCTATGCCAATGAATGCTAATAGTGGATGGCTTGGGCAGCAAGTCTTTCCACAAATGCCCCAACAGAATCATCAGGTTACAGGGTTTCAACAAGGCCAGATCTACCCTAGATTCCAGAACCAAGGGGTGGCCAATCAGCCGATGAATCTCGGCCAGTAGGTTGGCGGTCAGCAGATCGGTAGTCAACAATTTGGTGGTCAACATCTTGGTGGTCAGCAGCTCGACGGTCAGCAGGTTGGTGGCCAAATGATTAACCCAATGTTCCATGCAGATCGTGCACCGCACAGACACGTGGAAGCTTACCAGCAGGTGCCAGATCCACAACCGCCTCATCGGCAAGATGCCGATGCTTATTGGGCCGATAAGATTGCTGAAGTAATGAGAGATCAGTTTGGGATAAAACCCAAAGTCAACACTTACTCTTATCGGACACCGTATCCTCCTGCATATGATTTAATCCCACTTCCAAATCGGTACAAAGTGCTGGATTTTACTAAGTTTTCTGGGCAGGATGATACATCGACCATGAAGCACGTCAACAGGTTCATCATTCAGTGTGGAGAAGCTGCTAACAGGGACGAGTTAAGGGTTCGCTTGTTCTCGTCATCATTATCTGGATCGGCGTTTACTTGGTTTATATCATTACCTCCTAATTCAGTGATTACTTGGGCCGATCTAGAGAAGCAATTCCACAAATACTTCTTTTCTGGAGTCCATGAGAAGAAGATCACCGATTTGGTTAAATTGAAGCAACGCAATGATGAATCGATTGGAAGTTTCGTGCAGAGAATACGGGAAGTCAAGAACAAATGCTATAGTCTAGTTTTGGATGATCGGCAGCTAGCCGAATTGGCTTTCCAGGGTTTGTTGCCACATATTAGGGACAAGTATGCATCTCAAGAGTTTGAAAGCTTAAGTCATTTGGTGTATAGAATTTCTGATCAAGATATCAAGCCTTTTGAGCCCAAGAGAGCATGGAACAAAAAGGTATCATTTGTGGATGAAGTAGCAAGCTCGGACTCTGATCAGGAACCAGTCATCGGCTTGGCAGAATGGGTAAAGAATAAAAAGCCAATGTCTTGTCCTTTTGGGCACAAGGAGCTAGAGAAGTTCGCGTTTGACATCACCAAAGCCGATTGGATATTTGATTTTCTACTTCAGGAAGGTCAGATCAAATTGTCACCCAATCATGTAATCCCATCGGCTGAAGAATTAAAGAAGATGAAGTACTGCAAATGGCGTAATGCAACTTCTCACAGTACTAATGAGTGCAAAGTTTTCCGACAGCAGCTGCAATCGGCTATAGAATCTGGAAGGATTAAATTTGACAGCTCCAAAACTCAGAAGCCGATGAAGATTGATCAACATCCTTTCCCAACAAATATGCTGGATGCTAAGGGAAAGGCCAAGGTCTTAACATCGGAAGCAGCTGAAAGGAGTGCATCGGTAGATCCTCAGCATCAAATCACTACTGCCGATGCAAAAGGAAAAGGCTTGATCCAGGAGGGAACTAACTCAGGGAGGCCTCCCCGATCTGGTATTGTAATAACTCACAGAAGGCCTCGGGAGACTTGGCAGCAACGTGAGGATCGGTATCGGCGCCAGCAAGAAGACTATCATCGGGAAGAAGAAAGACGCCGACAAGAGTGGAATCGGCATAGGGATCATTGGAATTGTCCGTTCTTCATCCATTGCTGGGAGGAAAATATCAAGCTTCCTACCGTCAGAGACTGCCCGGAATGCAATGGTTATGATCGGTATGACAGATCAAATCGGCAGTATCAGAACAATAACCGCCGATTTGATGGGCCGATTAGGAGGAGAGCGTCAGTTCATGATCGGCTGGGGGGCAGGCTTAGTGTGCACGACAGGCTTGGTGATCGTGTTGAATATTTTCCCAGGAACCAGGAAGAACTTGAAGAGATGGTGTCGACGAAAGCTAGTCGGCAGTCTACCTTGGGGTATACCCACGGTAGTAGTTTATCGGTAGACGGTGCGCAAACTACGAACTCGATAGTGACGCAAGACACGGATAAGCTTTTTATCCAGGTTCGGCCGCCGTGTGGGCGTAATACCTACGTCCTGCGTCTGATTGTATTGGATTGAGAATAATATGTCCTAGGGGGGTCCCTTGCCCCTCCTTATATAGTCCGGAGGGCAGGGTTACAGATCTGGAAACTAATCCTAGTCGGTTACAATTGCCATAGATAGTTTGATATCAATTCCTATTCTAACCGACTAGAATCCTGTTTGATCCCCATGGCTTGTTTCCTTGCGCGAAACTCCGAGCTGTCGGACCAAGCCTCGAACTTGTCTCGTAATGGGCCAAGCCTCCTAGCCCAAGTCTAGCTGTAAGGGTATAGGGGTTTATACCCCCACAGCTAGTCCCCGAGCACCATGTATTGTGAATGTAATACGCCGTCTTGAGCTTCTTCGACCCGTGAGGCTCGACGTCTCTAATTGAGCAGGAAAAGTCGCCCAAACAGCTGCAACGGTATTTCGACCAGCTCAAAAGACTATTGATCATCATTGTCATCGAAGAAGCAGGTTGTTCGAAGAATGCATGGTGCTCTCAATTAAAAAAAAGATTTCTTTCCTGGTGAAGTGTGCCCACTTTACTTTCATGAAAAGTATAGCCTTTCAAAAAGCAAGCATATTCACCGCAAGGTGAAGTGTGCCCACTTAGTCCCCGAGCCTGGTAGTAGGTGACGTAGGCACGTGGTGCCAGGGTCAAAAGAAAAGTCCTCAAAGAAATTCTGAAACTGAGATGCATCGCCAGATGCATCGTACCGATGTAGTCCCCGAGCTTGCTGGAAGGCGAAGTATGAGCCTTGTAGCAAGGTCTAAAAAAATTCAAGTTATCCAGTCTCCGAGCATCTCATGCTCATTTGCCATCGGATAGACTTATCAACCAGTCCCCGAGTGTGTAATGCTCGGTGGTTGGTGCAGTACCCAAATTTCCAAACTTGCAGACTGGTCGACCAGTCCCCGAGCATACAGTGCTCGGTGGTCGGTGCAGTCCCCAGATCTCCAAGCTGGCAGACTGGTCGACCAGTCTCCGAGCATACAGTGCTCGGTGGTCGGTACAGTCCCCAGATCTCCAAGCTGGCAGACTGGTTGACCAGTCCCCAAGCATACAGTGCTCGGTGGTTGGTGCAGTCCCCAGATCTCCAAGCTGGCAGACTGGGCGACCAGTCCCCGAGCATACAGTGCTCGATGGTGGGTGCAGTCCCTAGATCTCCAAGCTGGCAGACTGGGCGACCAGTCCCCGAGCATACAGTGCTCGATGGTCGGTGCAGTCCCCAGATCTCCATACACGAAAAATGGACGACCAGTCCCCGAGCATACAGTGCTCGGTGGTTGGTGTAGTTCCTAGGACCGTTTGATCCACCACCAATTTTTGTCTGTTATTTTGAAAAAACATCTCATCACATAAATGGGTGATGTGACGAGACGTCCTGACGCGCTGTCAGATGGTTGCATGAAAAGGTGCACCCGGTAACTGTGCGGCCGCTCTTTGTGCGGTTCGAGAAAAGGAAACCAAAAAAGGCCGCCGTATTAACTGCTGGTAATTGTTGGAAGCCAAAACGCCGCGTCCGCCGTTGGGCCCGCCCACTTCCCAAGAATGCGGGAAGTGGGAGGGGTGGAGTTGTTACTTATAAAAGCTTGATGGTGCCCCCGTATCGCTTACCCTGCCATTGCCTTCAAGCTTTCCGTTCTTGCTTTCTACAACCACCGTCAATCCTCCCAACTCGCAGTCACTCCTGCAACGTCAATGGCGAAGAGCGACTCTAAGAAGAGGGCCGAGCTGACGGCCAAGGAATGGAAAAAGTCCCGAAGCAGTGTGAAGTCCCTCAACGACCTCGTCGACATGGGGCTACTACACAGCCCAGAGCTCGGCGCCTGGAGGGCGCCAGAGGGGGAGAGCTACCCTGACCCCCGTGCCAGTGAGATTGTAGTGTTCGAAGATTTTCTCAAGAGGGGTTTTGGGGTTCCTGTCCATCCTTTTCTCCAGGGGCTTCTTTTGTACTATGAGATCGGGATCTGCAATCTGCACCCGAACTCAATTCTTCTCATTTCCACTTTCATCCATCTGTGCGAGGCCTATGTTGGAATAGAGCCGCACTTCGATCTTTTCCGTTATCTTTTCTGTTTGAGGAAAAAGAGAGCGGTTGGAGGCTCCAAGATTGTAGGTGGAGTATACCTCAATCTTCATGACGGGATGAAAAACCGGTATCTAAACTGCCCATGGAACACTTCTCTCACTGAATGGTACAAGAAGTGGTTCTACGTCAGGGAAGAGCCGAGCAACTCCACGTTCTGCGACGTGGGGTACATCCACGAGAAGAGGGTCAGTTGGACCGATCGCCCAGAGTTCGCCGGCCAAGTAGCGGACCTGATGAAGCTGATCGACTGGTCGCACTTGGACGGGCTAGGAGTGGTCGGCAACTTCGTCTGTCGTCGGGTGATCCCTGCCAGAAGAGGGTGCACTCGGCGTACGAGTACGCTGGAAGCCAGGACCCGACCAGGATGAGGCCTGAGGTCTTGGAGAAGGCGGAAGTGCAGCAGCAGTTGAACGAGCTGTTCAACTTTGCGGACGGCAGCTTCGTCCGTGGTAGTGATCAGGTGCAGGCCTTCAAGCTGGGGAGACCAGCTCCTAAGGTAATGTTACTGACTGATTGTATCTCCTTAGTTCTTGTTCTTCCTAGTTGCTGACTTGTCTTTGTTACTGTTGCAGATCGGAGACGTTGACCGGTGCACAGTGTACGTATCACTGGCACCTGGGATGGAGAATCCTGCGGGGGAAGATCCGCCAGAGGACGACGCTGTTCGGTGTACTCTGTACACCAGCAGTGAGGAGGAACAGACCCACCTCGCCCCGACCACCGAGGACAGAGTGGCGGGGAAAAGGCCATTGGCAGCAGACCCCTCCCCTGCGGTAACGCTGCCAGCAGAGAGCAGCCAAGCACCAAAGCGCCGTCGGCTCGTCCGGATCACCGACGACGACGAGGAGGAGGACGAGGCCGCGCCGTCGTTGGTCCGGAGGCCTCGCAGTCGTCCGGACGTTGCGCCGGCCACCACTGGTCGGGTGACCAGTGACCCGCCTGCTCCGCACGTCGAGTCGACGCGCGTCGTAGAGACGGGGGCGCAGGTACCGACCGGTAGGGTCAGGAGGCGGTTCACCGCAACGCACCGGCGCTCTGACCTGTAAGTTTGCATTCTTACTTTCGTGCTGCGGTGTTTTGCATCTTGTTGCTGCGTTTTGACACTCTTTAAATGTTGTCTTATTGTTAGCGCGGCGTCGGACGTCGATCCTGACCACGTTGCTGGCCAGAGGGTGGCCGAACCTGCCGCTACCGCCGGGGATGCCGCGCCGCAGACCACGGAGCAGCCCGCGGCAGCAACCGTGGCTGAGAGCGCCGAGGAGCTTCCGGCCTCAGTAAGGACCGCGGCGAGCACCCTGACGAGGGATGAGGAGGCTACGAGGACCCCTCCACCGAGTAGCGTCGTGGAGGAGGAAGACAGGGTCCCGACTCCTCCCCCCGCCGAAGAGAGGGGAGTCCCAACGCCGCCCCGGGCAAGAGCCTCTTCGTCCGCAGGCTCCCCGGGCCTAGACCAAGGGCCAGTGATGCCTGCGACCACAGCTGGTGGCAGTGCGGCGAACGAGAAAACCCAGGCGGCCTCTGACGATGACGTGGAGGAGATTGAAGGTCGTCCCCGTGATGGCCGCCAGCACGTCTGCGTGTGGCGCCAACGTGGGGACCACTTCATCGGACATGAGGAGCTCGCGGAGACGGAAGAGGCCGCAAGGGTGGAGCGCGCGGCCAAGTGTCTCGTGGACGAGGTTAAGGTAAGTAGTCCTTTGTGCTACTCGACACTTTTGTGCTGTTTTGCTGGGTCGACATGTGCTCTTCTTGCAGGGCGCAATGAAAACGGCGAAGTACCGGAAGAGGTGCTTCGACCAAATAGAGTGCATTGTGGCCAAGAACAAGGCCCTGTCCACGGAGGTGGACCGGCTGCGGTCGGAGGTTGGGGAGAAGGTGGCCGAGATGAGCGCTCAGGAAGAGCGTCGTCTCGAGCTCACTCGGCGTTTAGCCGACCAGTATCGGCAGCGGATAGGTCAGTCACATACTCCGAGCAGCTGTATGTAGCCGCGTGGTTAGTTTTGGTGACCAGGGGATTGTTCATGTAGACTTAGAGGAGGAGGTCACGTGCCTTCGGCAAGAGAAGGAGCAGCTCGGCCAAGAGCTTGCCGGGGCACTAGAGGCCGGGCGCCGAGCGGGCGAGGAGCTAGGCCACATGAATCAGGAATTGTCTGGTAATAATCGTGCCACTCCCCTTTTTTATTTGGCTGCTCAACGTTCCTTTCATTGTCTTTAAACTGACCTCCTGCTTGGTTTGTAGTGCTCAAGGTAAATACCAAGAAGCACTTAGACTAGCTGGTCAAGGATCGGGACTCCTGGAAGACTAACTGCATTAGGCTTTGGAAAGGAGTAGCCCCGGTCCTGGACTTGATCAGCCCCGAGCTTCCTGAAGGCCAGCCCCGCACGCCGAGGCTGACGCCAGTCGAGAAGGCGCAACGGGCGTAGGATTGGCTCCAGCAGTTCGTTAAGGACGCCGGGGAGTTCGCCGGCGCACATGTCCTCAGCATGGTGCGCGCCCACTATCCCCTGGTCGACTTATCCAGGCTGGAGAGGGGGTACCCCAAGGAAGTCGCCCCGCAGGAGGCGGACGACCTTCGAGCTGGCCTGCTAGACTTGTCGTCGACGGTGATCGGCGACATCAACCTATGCGGGACGGTGTCGGGGGCGTCTATTGCCGGAGATGGGCGGTCGACGCCTGGTCTCGACCAGCCAGGCGCCGGTGGCCCCGACCCCTTCGTCTGGGCAGCAAGGCCAGGCGGGTGATCAGCCCGAGCAGTAGGCCTGTAGGATAGTCTGTAGGAGTAACTAGTAACTGCCCGTCAGGGTGTTTATTGTAAACTCTGTATGTAAAGTTTGTAATAAAGTTTGATTTTGTCATGACCATGATTTTGAGCGCTGTAACGTTGTCTGAGTGATGTATCACCGTGTTTGATTGGTGGCCGTTAAGGGTCTTTGCCGCAGAGAAAGATTGTTGTGCTCGTCGAAAGCTCTGCGTGTAAACAATGTATAGGCGAAAAAGGAAAATCTTTATTATTGCTAATTATAAAAATCTTACAAGCAAAAGGTACTCGAACTTATGGATAAAAACGGCGCAGCTTGTCTATGTGCCAGGAATTAGGCACGCGTGTTCCATCTGGATACGCCAGTCTGTAGGATGTAGGACGTGTGACTTCGGCGACCACAAAGGGTCCTTCCCAAGGCGTGGATAACTTGTGCGTTCCGTCCTAGCTTGTTTTCCACTTGAGGACCAGATCACCGACCATGAAAGAACGGTCTTTGACGTTCCTGTTGTGGTACCGCCTGATGGCTTCGAGATACTTTGCTGTTCGAAGACATGAAATTAGACGCTTTTCCTCCATGCAGTTGATTTCGAGCTCCCTGGCGTTGTCAGCCATTGATTGATTGAAGTTTTTAACTCTTGGAGATCTGAAGGTTACATCAGACGGAAGCACTGCCTCGGAGCCATAAACCATGAAGTAGGGTGATACACCTGTATTGCGACTGGCCTGTGTTCGGAGACCCCAGACCATGGCCGGCAATTCTTTCATCCATCGACCAGGCGCTCTGTCGTTCTCGGTGTACAACCTTTTCTTTAGGGCATCAATGATCATTCCGTTCGCGCGTTCGACTTGACCGTTTGCTCGTGGGTGAGCTACTGACACGTATTTTATGACTATGCCTCTGTCATCGCAGAAGTCCCAGAACGTAGTGCCAGTGAACTGAGTGCCCAGGTCGGTGATTATACTATTGGGTATCCCGAATCTGTGTATGATTTGATTGAGGAACTCCGGAGCCTTATCGGAGGTTGCTTTGACCAGTGGCATGTATTCGATCCACTACGAGAATTTGTCGATTAACACGAAGACGAACTTGAAGTTGCCGGGAGCCGGTTTAAATGGCCCGAACATGTCGAGGCCCCAGCAGGCGAAAGGCCAGGATGACGGAATAGTTTGAATCTCATGAGCAGGTACGTGGGTCCTTTTGGTGAAGAACTGGCATCCTTCGCAATGTCGGACCAGTTTTTCTGCGTCGGTGACCGCGGTTGGCCAGTAAAAACCTGCTCGGAAAGCCTTCCCGACCAGTGTTCTGGAGGCTGCATGGTTGCCGCAAGATCCGGCGTGTATGTCGTCTAGGAGCTTGATGCCATCATCTTGGGATATGCATTTGAGCAGCACTTCGGAACTTGCATTCTTTCACATAAGTTTGCCGTCCACCAGTATGTAATTCTTTGATCGTCGAAAGAGTCGCTCGTTCTCTGTTTTATCCTGAAAGCCTGACCCGTCCGATATATACCTAATGAACGGGGTGCGCCAATCACGGATGCTGGTTGTCGGAGTGGCATCGTCTATGAGCATTGCCTCAATAGGTTGCCTTTCGACCAGGTCTATGCCCACACTTGGCTCATGAATGTCCTGGACGAAAACACCTCGCAGGATCTGGGCCCGAGATGACCCTAAATTTGACAGCGCATCCGCTGCCTGGTTCTTGTCCCGGACCACGTGTATGTACTCTATGCCATAGAAGTTGGATTCCCATTTGCGGATTTCTTTGCAGTAGAGATCCATCTTCTCGTGGGTTGCGTCCCATTCCTTGTTGAGCTGGTTGATAACTAAAGCAGAGTCGCCGTGGACGTAGAGGCGTTTGACTCCCAACTCAACGGCTAGTCGTATGCCGTGTAAGCATGATTCGTACTCGGCGACGTTGTTTGACGCTGGAAAAAGGATCCTAAGGACGTAACACAGTTTGTCCTTGTTAGGTGACACGAAAAGTATCCCAGCGCCGGCGCCGTTGATGTTCAAGGACACGTCGAAGAACATTGACCAGTGGTCGGAGACGTCGGAAACGGGAGGCTCGTTAAGATCCGTCCACTCTACGATGAAATCGACTAGGGCCTGAGACTTGACTGTGGTGCGGCTCTGGAAATCCAGGGAGAATGGGTATAACTCCATTGCCCATTTTACAATTCTGCCGTTGGCGTCTTTATTGCGCAGAATATCCCCGAGAGGGAAACTAGTGGTGACCAAGACCCGATGGCCGTCGAAGTAGTGCTTTAGCTTCCTTGACGTTATTAGAATGGCGTATATGAGCTTCTATATTTGTGGGTATCTGGCCTTGGACTCATTTAAGACTTCGCTTATGAAATAAACGGGTCTCTGGATCTTGTAGACGTGGCCTGGCTCGTCTCGCTCGACCACTATTACCGTGGAGACGACCCAGTCGGTTGCTGCAATGTAAAGAAGTAGGTCTTCATTGGGTTGAGGCGCTGTGAGAACAGGCGGTGAGGTGAGGAAAGTCTTGAGCTGGATGAACGCAGCGTCAGCTTCCTCTGTCTAGGAGAATTTTTCCGACGCCTTCAAGAGTTTGAAGAAGGGAAGGCCTTTTCCTCCTAGTCTTGAGATGAAGCGGCTGAGAGCGCCCATGCATCCGGTGAGCTTCTGAATATCCTTGACGTTCTTAGGTGGTCGCATGTCAAGCACTGCTTTTACTTTTGAAGGATTTGGTCGTATGCCGTCGCGGCTGACGACGTTGCCGAGCAGTAGACCAGAGGGGACCCCAAAGATACACTTTTTGGGGTTAAGCTTCCACTTGTACTTGTTTAGTGCCTTAAAGGTTCGGTCTAAGTTGTTGATTAGGGTGCTTGCGTCCCTTGATTTGACGACGACGTCGTCTACATAAGCCTCGACAAGGTCACCACGAATCTCGTCGTGGAGGCATTGCTGGATGGCCCGTTGATAGGTGGCTCCGGCGTTTTTGAGTCCGAAGGACATGGTTGTGTAGCAGTATGCGCCGAAAGGAGTAATGAAAGACGTTTTGATCTGATCGTCTTCCTTTAGCGAGATCTGGTGATAACCAGAGTAGCAGTCTAGAAAAGAGAGGAGTTTGCATCCGGCTGTTGAGTCGACCACCTCGTCGATGCGAGGGAGACCAAAAGGATCTTTAGGACAGTGTTTATTGAGATCAGTGTAATCAACGCACATTCTCCATTCATTATTCTTTTTGCGTACAAGAACCAGATTGGCGAGCCAATCGGGATGATACACCTCTTTTATGAATCCGACTGCTAGAAGCCGTGTTATTTCCTTGTACTCCTTGGATTTTGAATTCTTACTAGCGGTCTCCTGCTCGGGTAGTTGGAGCTGGTCGGGAGGGAGCTGTGCGGCTTGGGTTGCTGTTTCTGCCATGCGAATTGAAAGATCAATTGCTTCAGTGATCTTAAAGCTCTCCTCCTCACAAGTATATGCGGTGTAGACATTGCCCCTGACAGTTATGACGCCCTTCTCTGTAGGCATTTTGAGGACCAGATATGAGTAATGTGGAACTGCCATGAACTTTGTCAGCGATGGTCGGCACAGTATGGCGTGGTAGGTTCCGTCGAAGTCAGCGACCACAAAGTTGACGAACTCTGTTCGAAAGTGGTCGGATGTGCTGAATTGGACAGGCAATGTTAGCTGTCCGAGGGGCACTGAACTTTGACCTGGCAAGACTCCCCATAATTGAGCGTCGTAGGGCTTTAGCTGTGCTGGGGTTATCTTGAGAGCAGGCAAGCTGTTGCGAAAAAGGTTGTCAATGGAGCTTCCTCCGTCGACGAGCACGTGCTCGAATCTGATGTTGTTGATGCAAGGATCCAGTATTAGAGGGAAACGTCCTGGTTCCGGGATGGTGGCCCACTGGTCCTTCCTGCTGAAGGAGATTTCCCTGTGTGACCAGGGAGGGAATTTCGGGTCGACGATTAGGCCATCCATGGTGTCTATATTGAGGCAGGCTCTTTTTAAGAGCTTTCTTTCTCGCTTAGACTCGGTGGAGACCTTGCCCCCAAAGATGGAGTGGACCACATCGGTGGGACTTGCATACTGGTGTCGTGGGTCCCTATCCTGGTCCTCGTCCTCGTCTTCATGATCGTGCCCGTCCTGTTTCCCATTTTCCTTGGCTGTGTTGTCTTGAGCAGCCCGCCGTGTATAGATGCTTTTTAGGACGCGACATTCCTCCATCATGTGGTTGGATTTTGGATGCAGCTGGCATGGTCCCTTCAACGTCTTGTTGTAGTCTTCCTGGTAGTCTCGCCGCCCGTTGGGACGCTTGACCGTATTCACCTCGTGGTCGTGGTCACGAGGGCGCTTGCCTCTGAAGTCATCGCGGATGTCACGCTGCCTGTCCCAGCCTTCCCTGTGGTCCCGATTGTCGGGGCGACGATGGTTCCTGTTGTCGAAACGACCTCGACTGTCATCTCGTCGAGGGGGCTGGTCGAGACCTCTCGCATCGTCCTGGATGAGTTTTTCTGCGTCGTCGGTGTCGGCGTAGTTTTTAGCCATGGTAAGAAGCTCAGCCATCGTTGTTGGTCTTTTGCGCAGCAGCTTGTTCCTCAGTGCTTCATGGAAGCGCAGCCCCTCGTCGTGGGAAATTTTCGGGATCTTAAGGCGCATATCCGAGAATCGTCGGATGTAATCGTGTAGAGGCTCGTTTTTCCTGTCCCTTATCCTTTCGAGGTCGTACTTGTTCCCAGGCTGCTCGCAGGTGGCGATGAAGTTGTCGATGAAAGCTTGGCGTAGTTCTTTCCAAGAATCGAAGGAGTCCTCGGGCAGGCCTAGGAGCCACTGGTGACCAGCCTGGTCGAGGACTACTGGGAAGTAGTTGGCCATGACGTGCTCATCTCCTGCTGCTGATCGGACGTTGATCTCATAAAGAGTGATCCAGTTTTCTGGGTTTTCCTTGCCGTCGTATTTTTTGAGTTTCTCAAGTTTGAAATTTCTGGGCCACACGACCTGGCGGAGGTGTGAGGAGAATTGTCTCAGGCCCGGGGGGCTGTGTGTTGCATCGTACTCAATACGACGCAGGTTTTCGTGAACTGCTCTCTCTGTGGCGCGCCTATTGATGCGGTCCCGGGCGTCTTTGGGAGGGATGTTGTATCGAAGATCCATGTGCTGGTTTACTTCCTGACCACGCCCGCGATTCTGCTCACCATGGCCGCCAGCATCCCGACCGCCATCGTCACGCCGTGAATCTTTTCGATGATTGTTGGGGGAACGGCTACGGTGGTGGCTGTTCGGTTGTGGTGAGGTCCGGCTGCGATGGGTCTAGTCGGAGGAGACCTCTGTATAGGAGATAGCTTGGACTCTTTTGAGCAGAGTGGCCGTTTGTCCCATCACGGCGATCAGGTGTGCTCGAACGCTAGATCAGACGCCCTGGCATTCGGGAGTATCAGGGAGTCGATCTAAATTAGCCATGGCGACAGCCACGTTGGCGCTTGGCGTTTTGTAGACTGGCTGATCCCCGGCCATGTCGAAAGCGTCTGTGAGGTTATGTGGCGGGAGTTGGCGTTCCTCGTCCGCGCGTCATCGGGCGCGGTCAGCATTGCGCTGCTCGCGGAGCTGCCTCTGCTCGTCTGTTTCTCCGTCAACGACCGGCTTGTCGGCGCTGACCTTGAAAACGAGGTCTCCACGCCGAGGTGGGAAGACTGGGAAGCGAGGGAAACCCGGAGGATACGGTGGTAAATCCAGGTTGTAGTCTTCGTCCTTGAAATTTATGACTTCGGTAGGAACGGAGCCAGTGCTGGAGTTTGTGCTGGAAGCCTAGCCGTCCCGTAGTTCTCGGATCGTCACCATGTTGACGTAGTGATGAGCTGGTCGATTGCTTCGCTTTGGCAACCAACCAGCCCCGTTGAAGAGGGATTGGATGTGCCGTGAGTAGTGAATGGTCGAATTGTTCAGCCCGTAAGGAGAGCCTTGATCTGGACCAGCCTCGAGTTTGACAGACCGTCCTGAGGGGGTCGAGGTTATCGTCAGGGACGTTCCCAGATGTTCGTGTGTGACGACACGAGTTGGCCGGTGGGAGTTGTAAAAATCCGTTGACGTGGCTTGGTCGGGCTGGCGCGAGATCCCATCTATTAGTCGGGAAGCTTCGAGAAGCTTGAGATCGGCGCGATCAAGAGCTCGGAAAAGGTCCGAGCCATCGATCCTCTTTCCCCTGTAGCGCGGAAGAGGTGGTCGGGTGCTCGGTGCCGGTGTCCGCGTGGTCGGAGCCGATGCCGCCGTCATCCTAGATCGGATCTGGGTTTCTTCTGAAACCGTGACCGTGGGGCCACCGCTGCGGGTTGTCCACGTAATCTGGCCGACGGTGAACGTGAGGCCTTCAGGCACGGCCGCGGAAGCTGGAACGATGACCATCTTGTTCGCTGAAAAAGTTGTACGCACACCCCCTACCTGGCGCGCCACTGTCGACGAAAGCTAGTCGGCAGTCTACCTTGGGGTATACCCACGGTAGTAGTTTATCGGTAGACGGTGCGCAAACTACGAACTCGATAGTGACGCAAGACACGGACAAGCTTTTTATCCAGGTTCGGCCACCGTGTGGGCGTAATACCTACATCCTGCGTCTGATTGTATTGGATTGAGAATAATATGTCCTAGGGGGGTCCCTTGCCTCTCCTTATATAGTCCGGAGGGCAGGGTTACAGATCTGGAAACTAATCCTAGTCGGTTACAATTGCCATAGATTGTTTGATATCAATTCCTATTCTAACCGACTAGAATCCTGTTTGATCCCCACGGCTTGTTTCCTTGCACGAAACTTCGAGCTGTCGGACCAAGCCTCGAACTTGTCTCGTAATGGGCCAAGCCTCCTGGCCCAAGTCTAGCCGTAAGGGTATAGGGGTTTATACCCCCACAGATGGCTAATGCTCGGGTTCCTGATGAGTTCATATTTTGCACGGATGCCAATACTTATCGGATGGAGTCAAGGGAAGATCGTCGCCCATCGGTGAGGCAGCAACAACTTCCTCCATGGTGTCCAGAGGGGTTGACTAGGACCCAGAAAAGGAGGCTGCAGCGCGAAAGACGAGAAGAGTTGAACAAGAGCGAGAACTCTGGCCAGTCTGGGGATCAGCGACAATCAGATCCTAAGGGAAAAGGACCATCGGCAGATGTTAACATGGTGTTTATGTTACCGATGGAATTCCTCGCGCCATCCAGTGATGATGAGTTGGAGTTTTCCGACCAAATAGCTCAGTTGGCTCTGGATCCGATGACGGCCATCTTCGAGAAGCCTGCCGATGATGAAAGGCAACATCTTAAGGCTCTGTTTGTCAAAGGAAGAGTGGATGGTCAACCGATGACCAAGATTTTAATTGATGGTGGAGCTGCCATTAATATCATGCCATATGCAGTGTATCGGAAGCTTGGAAAAGGGGATCAAGATTTGACCAAGACCGATATGATGTTAAAAGACTTCGAGGGCAATGTGTCTCCGGTTAAGGGGGCAATATGCGTTGAGTTGACCACCGGCAGCAAAACCTTGCCGACAACTTTCTTCGTGATCAGCGGAAAAGGTGCTTATAACTTGCTGTTAGGGAGAGATTGGATTCATGCCAATTGTTGTATCCCATCTACAATGCACCAATGCTTGGTTCAGTGGGTAGATGACAAGATTAAAATTGTCCCAGGAGATTCTTCTTATGTCATTGCATCGGCAGTGGCAGACACCTACGAAAGAACTAGGTGTATTTCAGGAGAAGTTTGGGAAAAGGATTTTCTCAAAGTTGCCGATTATGAAATTCCACCGATCCAAGCAGTCGGTTCTGATGAAGGTTTTTAATGGATAGGTTCGCTGATGATGGAAAATTAGGCCAGGGGTTCACATCGGCTGATGATTTAGTAGAAGTAGATATAGGTAGTGGTGATAAACCTTGACCTACTTTTATTAGTGCTAAGTTAAATTCTGAGTGTAAGCAGCAGTTAACTGATTTGTTAAAGGAATATAAAGATTGCTTTGCTTGGGATTATACTGAGATGCCTGGTTTAGACCGATCAATTGTTGAACATCGGTTGCCTATCAAGTCTGGATTTCGGCCACATCAGCAGCCAGCTCGCCGATGTAATCCTAATATTCTTCCTGATATCAAGGCCGAAATAACCAAACTTATTGAAGCTAAATTTATTCGGCAGTGTCGATATGCCGAGTGGATTTCCAATGTTGTTCCAGTCTACAAGAAAAATGGAAAGCTTCGGGTCTGTATTGATTTCAGGAATCTCAATAAAGCTACGCCGATGGATGGCTACCCAATGCCGGTTGCCGATTTACTAGTTGATGCTGCAGGTGGACATCGGATTATCAGCTTTATGGATGGTAATGCAGGATATAATCAGATATTCATGGCTAAAGAGGATATTCCAAAAACTGCGTTTAGATGTCCTGGTCATGTTGGGTTGTTTGAATGGATAGTCATGACCTTTGGCTTGAAAAAAGCTGGTGCTACTTATCAGAGGGCCATGAATTTTATATTTCATGAATTTGTCGGCAAGCTTGTAGAAATTTATATTGATGATGTGGTGGTTAAGTCTGTAGACTTCACGAAGCATCTTGCCGATTTGGGAAAGGTGTTGGAATGCACAAGGAAGCATGGTTTGAAGATGAATCCCAATAAGTGTGCATTTGGTGTATCGGCAGGACAATTTCTTGGCTTCATGGTGCATCAAAGGGGGATTGAAATTAGTCGGAGATCCATTGATGCTATCAACAAGATAGTTGCCCCTACCAACAAGACTGAGCTCCAATCCTTGATCGGCAAGGTAAATTTTATCAGGAGGTTTATATCTAATTTATCGGGTAAAATTCGTGCTTTTAGTCCTTTACTTAAGTTGAAAGCCGATCAAGAGTTTGTCTGGGGGAAAGAGCAACAATTGGCCTTGGATGAAATCAAGAATTATTCGGTAAATCCTCCAGTTCTGATTCCACCTCAGCAAGGGAAGCCCTTTAGATTGTATTTGTCTACCGATGGGATGGTCATCGGTTCGGCTTTAATTCAAGAATTTGAAGGGAAGGAGCGTGTGATTTACTATTTAAGTAGGCGATTGATTGATGCTGAGACCAGGTATTCGGCCATTGAAAAGTTATGTTTGTGTCTCTATTTCTCATGTATTAAGTTGAGATACTATTTGTTATCGGCCGAATGCACTGTCATATGCAAAGATGATGTGGTCCGATATATGCTGTCTATGCCAATTATGAGTGGTAGAATCGGTAAATGGATCTTGGCACTATCGGAGTTTGATTTGCGCTACGAATCGGCTAAAGCGGTTAAGGGACAGATTATGGCCGATTTTGTGACTCAACATTGCGGCACAGTGGAGACTTTGGAAATTGTACCTTGGACGCTCTTCTTTGATGGATCCACGTGTGACCGGGGGGCAGGAATCGGCATCGTGTTAATTTCCCCTCGGGGAAGGAAGTATGAATTCTCCTTGCCGATTGTTGCCACGTCAACAAATAATCAAGCCGAGTATCAAGCTTTGAAAGGGGTTGGAATTGCTTAGGGAAGTTCGTGCTGATGCTGTTGAAATCTTCGGGGATTCTATGCTGGTTATAAATCAATTAGCTAGAAGCTATGAATGCCGAAGCGAAGTCCTGATAACTTGTCACGAAAGGAGTATGCGACTGTTAAAGGAATTCAAGGACTTCCGATTAGAGCATGTTCCTCGATTGCATAATGAAGAAGCCAATCGGTTGGCTCAGCATGCCTCGGGATATCAGCCCATGATAAATGCAATATCGGCAATCGGTGCCGATGATTGGAGAAAAGAAATCATTGATTATTTAAAGGATCCATCCAAGAAAGTTGAGAGACGAATTCGGTTTCAAGCCACCAAGTATGTGCTCCTCGAAGATGGATTGTATTATCGAACTATTGATGGGATTCTTCTCAGATGCTTAAGTGATGATGAAGCTAAGAATTTGATGGGAGAAATCCATGAAGGAGTATGCGGAGCACATCAGTCGACATTTAAGATGAAATGGATGATCAGAAGAAACGGGTATTATTGGCTGACTATACTTGAGGATTGCTTTAAGTATTTCAAAGGGTGTCAAGGATGTCAGAAATTTGGTAATGTTCAAAGAGCGCCTGCATCGGCCATGAATCCTATCATCAAGCCTTGGCCGTTCCGAGGATGGGCTATCGATTTGATCGGCCAGATTTATCCGCCATCCAGCAAAGGACATAAGTTTATTTTGGTTGCCACCGATTATTTCACCAAATGGGTTGAAGCTATTCCTTTAAAGAAAGTTACATCGGCCAACATGATTGATTTTGTGAAAGAGCATATTATTTACCGATTTTGGATTCCTCAAACAATTACTACCGATCAGGGTACTATGTTCACATCGGGGGAGTTTGATGAATTTGCAATTGGTATGGGAATTAAAGTATTGAATTCTTCTCCTTATTATGCTCAAGCTAATGGGCACGCTGAAGTGTCTAACAAAGGGATTATCAAGCTTATTAAGCGGAAGATTGAAGAAAACCCTAGGAGGTGGCACACGTTGTTAAATGAGGCTTTATGGTCATACCGGATGTCTTGTCATGGATCGACTAAGGTTTCACCTTATCAGTTGGTATATGGGCATGATGCAGTGTTACCTTGGGAAATTAAGACTGGGTCTAGGCGACTATCTTTTCAAGATCAATTGGCTGCCGATGATTATGCTACTTTGATGACAGACGAGTTGGATGATCTAGCGGGACATCGGCTAAGGGCTTTGATGAGTATAGAAGAGAATAAGAAGAGAGTTGCCAGATGGTATGATAAGAAGGTAAAAGCCAAGGAGTTTGCCGATGGAGACTTAGTATGGAAGCTAATCTTACCGATCGGGACTAAAAGTTCAAAATTTGGGAAGTGGTCTCCCAATTGGGAGTGTCCCTATCGGATAAGTCGATCGGCTCCTGGTAACGCCTATATTTTAGAAACTCTTGAAGGAGTTGAATTTCCCAGAGCATTAAATGGCAAATATCTAAAGAAGTATTACCCAAGCATATGGGTTGATGCATAAAAGTTTAAGTGCCGATAACATTCCTATCGGCTAGATCAGAATGTATCTAGGGATGGACCTAATGTTTTAAAAGGTGCCGATAACAGTCCTATCGGCTAGACCAAAATACTAGGGTTGTTCAAAAGAAAAGAGCAAGTATATTGCCGATGAAGAGTTCACATGTTCAACAGCGCCTGGATCACCGATATAGCGCACAGACGGATCTGGTTGGCTTCTTCTATCTCTTTCACATCATCATCGGCAGAGCCCTCCACTGGCTTCAGCTTCTTCTTCATCTGCAGCGCTTTGCGGCCATGGACATTCCGCTCTTGTTCAAGGAGTTTGATCGCCTCAGGCAGCTGGTTCTCTTCTTGGTCAGCTTGAGACAAGGCTTCTTCTACTAGCTTGAGTTCTGCCAACAAGGCTTCTCTTTTTGCCGACAGATCGGAGACTTTGTGCTTCAGTGCATCTCCTGAGGACTTTAAGATGCCGATGTTCTTGTGCTTCTCATCGGCAAGGAGCTTCACTTTCATCATCTCCTCAAAAAGTTGAGTCTGAGCAGCTCTGTCGGCAAGACGCTGGGTAGCCTTTTGATATTGCAGCTGGTGGCTCTCTAGATGTGCAGCTTGAAAGAGGATTTCTTCAGCATCGGCAGGAATTTGGCCTCTGAGGGTCTTGAACAAAGCCTTGGCCGGGTCGGAGTCATCAACCAGTTGAGCTGTGTCTTGATGAAGGAGGGCTGATAATTCTTCTAACTTTGCCCTGATCTCTGCCGATGTGATTCCGACTACTCGGGAAGAGCTTGCCTCTTTGCCTTCATCTTTAGAAATATCGATGGCAAAAGAGAACAAGCTGTCAGGAGAGTCATGTTCCTAGAAAAAGAAATGAAGTGAGTCATTCTATGGTCAAGTATTGACAGATAATACCGATAGAGATTGGGTGACTACTTGTTTCAGGGCAATCTCTTGCCTCTGACTAGAAGATGCCGATGGAACCACAGGCTGATCGGCTGGGGTTGCCGATGGAACTATGTCAGCTAAAAGAATAATAGAGATAATTATAAGACAGAGAAAGTAGGTTCATCGGCAGTGATTCCATAGAAAGTGTGTTACCTTGAGGGGGAGCAGTGCTTGTCTAGATCGAGGAAACTACCAATGCTATGATTAAGCTTGCTGGATCGGTAGTCTGCTCGCGCACATCAGCCGACATTTCTTCCGGCTGAGGTACTTCCCGCTGGGGCTCTTCTGGTTGGAGTTCTTCCACTTGGGGTGTTTCTTGTGGCTGAGAAGGAGGTGGTACCTGATGTGTCTGGGCTTGTGGAGAGAAGGAGAAGATTCCACTGGGATTGGAGACACTGGGGGAGGAGAAGGTGTTGCTGTTCTCTGGCGCTTCGCCTGGGTTCTGGTGCTCTTGGAACTTTTTCTCTTCGACTGGCTAGACTGGGGGGCATCGGCACTTGTGCTTCTGGTTCTTGCCGATGCGCCGGTGTGCTGGTACAACAATGAAAATTTGTAAGTATAAATGTAGCAAATGCAAGAATGGAATCGGTATGGATGAAAGAGTTTGAGCAGTTACCTTGAAGGCCTGTGCTAAAGCGGAGGCGGCTACCGATGGAGATGTCTTTGTACGCTTGGTGGTGACTTTCTTGAGGCGCACACCTCGATGCATTATAGCAGCTAAAGTGGGAGCATTGTTGCCGATTGAGGAGATCGGACCTGATGGAAAAAGCTCAATCAGCTTGCCGCTCCTACTGACCGATGGTGGTGTGTCGTCGACCTGCAAAATAATACAGAGAGTAAGTTACCGATGAAAATGAAAATAAAAAGATTGAAACATCGGTTTGGAAATACTTACAGTATTATTGGGAACTTTGTACTGGGGATCGATCATGCCGCGGTACGTAAGAGCCGATCTGCAGAACAGATGCTCTTTCCATTCTTCCCACCATTGTTTGTACGCCTGGGTAATGAAGAGGGCCGGAACCCACTCTGATAGATCTGCATCTGTATCGGCATTTGGTGGCAGTTGGGCTACTCGGGTCCACTCGAGGAGGCTGGTGATGGTTTCCCTAGGTTTTATCACATCGGCATAACAAAGTGCGATCAGCAGCTGACCGAAAGCTAGTTGACGAGCTAGTGCCGATGGGTTGTAAAACTCATAGGTTTGGTTGGAAGCTTTCCCACTGCCAAAGAAGTTTACTGGTATAGCTCTGGGAGTGATCAGCGCCATCATCACATCGTGATCCTTGTTGAGAGCATCATTGAACGGATGGAAGTCCAAAGGAAACATGGGGTCTGGATCTTCATAAGGCATCCATGCTCGCTGTTCTCTGGTCAGGCCTTCATAAAGGGTCTGGAAGAATCGGCTAACCTGATCGGCGTTACCACCTGTACCAAGTAGAACTATGGTAGCCTCACCGAAGTTTAGAGGAGGACGAGTTGCCGATTCTTCTTCATCCAATTCATAGTTCTTGGCTATATCCCTGGGGAAGCGTTGTGCGAAGAGGTTGAACTCAAGGCGCTTGTGCATATGAAGGCTAAGCCACATATTGATGAACCACCAGGGGTCCCCTAAGTTGCCGATGGATTGGCCGAGTAGGAGTTTTCTAGCTACTTGATGGAGGAGATGGTAGACCGAGCCAAGCAAGTATCGGCCAAGGGGGAATCGGCCACCATTAGCTAATCTCTCTGCTGCCGATAGGTAAACAGAGGTTGGTCCTGCAAATCGACCACAGAACACAAACTTGTCCAGCCACATGTTCAGAAAGGTGGTTTGTTCCTTTATGTTGACAGGCCCTGTTCTACGGTACTTCTGGATGTACCCAGACCAGCCGCCGATAGAGCGGGTTTCTACCTTGGCACTAGGGGTGGTGTCAAATATATGACTACTATCGGCAGTGGATACATATAAGCCAGTGAGGATAAGCACATCGGCAAGAGTGGGAGAAGCAGGGTCATGGCCAAAGACAAAGGCGTTAAGTGTGTCTGACCAAAAATATGATGCAGCGATCAGCAGTGACTCATTCCTATGCATATCGGCAAGGGACAACCAGATGCATTGATCCAGTTTTCGCTCACCCCACTAAACCTCATTCGAATGACTGACCCTCAAAAACCAATCCTTCCATCCCACGGTAGGACTGGGCCAGGAACGGAAGGTATCTTTCCACAGATCCAAAGAAAAATTCTCGGCTCTAAAGGGGATTCTGTTTGTTTCTGCGTTGATCAGATCGGTGGGATCTAGGTTCCCTAGCGGACCGAGACATTAGAGGTGTGGCTGATCGGTAGGGATGACAATTTTATTGGACAGATCCTAATGGTTTTTGGGATAAAAAGAAGAACAAAAGAGAAAAAGGGAGAATGTTCAGTAAAATAAATTGCGGATGAACAAGGATATGGTAAAAGTACAAGAGGTGGGGTGATGAACTGACCTCGGGAATAGCAAAGTTGATGGCCATCTCCTCACAAAGAAGATGGTCGAGGACTTTGATGTTGGTGAAGAAAGGGCTTCGGTGGAGTTCTTGGAGCTCTCGAACAGCGCCGCCGCCAGAAAAATGGAGTTGGGGCTATAGAATGATGCGATGGAGAAGGAGTACCTGAGAAGGAACTATATATAGGGCAAAACGGGCAAGGGCAAATCTGACTTATCTCTTCACCGTATCCATGAAATCCGAGAGTACTCAGGTGGATATGGTAACTGTTCGCACGATAATCAAGGGATTGCGCAGGTGATTTGATAGGAAGCGGTCATAATCTAGAGATATTTCACTGGGCGGGATTTTCTGGTCGGTCCATTAGCAGCGCCTTGTAACGGTAATATTGCCGATGGGCGAATATAGTGGAGATATCTGTTTGGGAGGTTAAGATATTTCACTATGCGAGATGTCCTGGTCAGTCCATCGGCAGTTTCTTGTAAACGGTAATATTGCCGATGGGCGATTAAAGTGGAGATGTCCGTTTGGGAGGTTGAGGAATTAGAGGAATCTGCGGAAGAATCGGACCAAGGTTGTTCAGATTTAGGCTGTCGGTTGCCAAATTGAGAGAATTAATTGCGGAGAGGCATCATTACTACAGAGAATTTCAGAGCATTAATGATTTCATACTTCGAAATTGGGGGGCATGTGTTGACACCGTTTTTGGACACGTACGCAGGATCGGTAGAGTGTAGATCGACAAGATAAGGCAACAGTAATTGGTCTGCAGGAGAGTTGCCAATGAGGGTGGTTGCCGATGAAGGGACAGTTGAATGTGACTAAGTCTATGGGTGGTGACGTGTTTGTGCCGATGGTCAGCATTAACCTGTGCCGATGGCTACGATGAGGGGTCTGCCAATGATTCAGAAGAAGAACCTGAAGGTTGCCGATTGGCCTGTAGTGGTGTCCCAGTTTGCCACGGGAGGATAGTTTTATGTTTTCTTTAGTTATTTAAGTCGTTTTGTATACGGATTCTGTTTAATTTGGAATTCGAGTTCTAGTCGTGTCTGATTGTAGCTCTTTGAGGTGGGTATAAATGTAAACCCTAGGGCCTTGTAATCTATCTATCAATCAATCAAACACAAGTTTTTACTCAGATTCCAGCATCTACTTTTCAACGACTTCGTCATATTTTCCTTTTTTCATTACGAGTTCTTAGGAGTTCGTCGACTTAAGCTCGGCGTATTCTCAAGTTCCGCGTGAATACCTCTGGGCCGTGGCATCCGGGCGCATCGCTGTTGTCGGGACCAAAGTATTCGAGTTATCACCTTTGCCGATAGTAAGGTCAAATCGGCTGGCACGCCTTAACGTTTGAACCGGGTATTAGCCCTTTGTGTTTGCAGATCCAGCTTTTGCACCAACAAGTTCCATTCCAGATTGGTGAATATATTGACACTGTAGAGTGTGATGTGGCGCCTATGATAGTGTGCCACATGCTGTTGGGAAGACCATGGCAATATGATCGATCGTCTCTACATTGTGGTAGAACCAATCAATACACCATCAAGTGGAAGAACAAGGAGTTGATTCTTAAACCCATGACACCGCAGCAAATCCTAGCTGAGCACTTGCAAAAGAGCTCCGAAGTGAGGAATGAGAGTGCAAAAGAAGGAGAGAAAAATAATTTGAGTGCCCTCCACAAATCAGTGAGTGAGAGCCACAAGCCAAACATGAGAGATGACAGAAAAAGAGAGGGAGAGAACTTCGTGATGATAGCCACCAAATCTGAAATGAGAGATGTGAGGAAAAACCCAGATCAAGTACTATTTGTACTTGTGTGCAAGGACACATTGCTTTCAGCTAATGACTTAACATCTGTCCCTAGTGTTGTTTCACGTGTTTTGCAGGACTATGACGATGTTTTTTTCAAAGGAAACACCTGCTGGACTTCCTTCTTTGCGTGGTATGGAACATCAAATTGATCTCATCCCTGGAGCTGCACTTCCAAACCGTCCGGCGTACCGCACCAATCCGGAAGAAACCAAGGAGATTCAAAGGCAAGTACAAGAACTTTTAGATAAAGGATATGTGCGAGAAAGTTTAAGTCCTTGTGCTGTTCCTGTGATTTTGGTGCTAAAGAAAGATGGTTCTTGGAGGATGTGTGTAGATTGTAGAGCCATAAACAACATCACCGTTCGTTATCGTCATCCTATTCCTAGGCTAGATGATATGCTTGATGAATTGAGTGGTTCTATGATGTTTTCTAAAATTGATTTGAGAAGTGGTTAACATCAAATTAGAATGAAGATTGGAGATGAATGGAAAACTGCTTTTAAAACAAAGTTTGGGCTGTATGAATGGTTAGTTATGCCTTTTGGTTTGACCAATGCCCCTAGTACGTTCATGAGATTGATGAACCATGTCTTGCGAGCATTCATTGGAAAGTTTGTTGTTGTTTACTTTGATGATATTCTAATTTACAGCAAGACATTGGAGGAACATGTTGATCATATTAAGCAAGTTTTGGATGTGCTAAGAAAAGAAAAATTATTTGGTAACCTTGAGAAGTGCACATTTTGTACAGATCAGGTTGTGTTTCTTGGTTTTGTTGTTTCAGGTTCAGGAATTTAGGTTGATGAATCAAAGGTGAAAGCAATCAAGGATTGGCCAACTCCTGAAAATGTGAGTCAGGTGAGAAGTTTTCATGGACTTGCTGGTTTTTATAGGAGATTTGTGAGAGATTTCAGCACCATAGCTGCTCCGTTGAATGAGTTAACAAAGAAAGGTGTTGCCTTCCAATGGGGTGAACCACAAGAGAGAGCATTCCAAGAATTGAAGAAGAGGCTATCCGAAGCCCCCTTGCTGGTGTTACCGGATTTCACTAAAACCTTTGAGGTTGAATGTGATGCAAGTGGGATCGGAATCGGTGGTGTCCTAATGCAAAATGGACAGCTGGTTGCATACTTCAGTGAGAAGTTAGGAGACCGTGACACCAAGTTCTTGAGCTACTTTTGGAAGACATTGTGGGCAAAGCTTGGAACAAGGCTGCTGTTTTCCACCACTTGTCATCCTCAAACGGATGGACAAACTGAAGTTGTGAATAGAACACTTTCTATGCTGCTATGAGCCTTGATAAAGAAGAACCTGAAGGAGTGGGAAGAGTGCTTGCCACATGTGGAATTCGCTTACAACAGGGCAGTACATTCTACAACTAATATGTGTCCTTTTGAAGTTGCGTATGGATTCAAACCCCTTACTCCGATCGATTTGTTGCCTCTACCATTGCAGGAAAGGATTAACATAGAAGCATCCAAACATGCATCATATGTCAAGAAGATTTATGAGAAGACCAAAGAAGCAATTGAAAGAAGGTCCAAGTACTATGCTGATTGGGCAAACAAGCATCGCAAGAAGGTGATATTTGAGCCTGGAGATTTAGTGTGGGTACATCTTCGCAAAGACCGCTTTCCTGAGAAGCATAAATCCAAGTTGATGCCGCGAGGAGATAGTCCATTGAGAGTGCTGTCCAGGATCAATGATAATGCCTACAAGATTGAGCTTCCTGAAGATTATGGTGTTAGCACAACCTTCAATGTTGCTGACTTGACACCATTCTTCGGATTAGAAGAATCAGAGTCGAGGTCGACTCCTTTTCAAGAGGGGGAGGATGATGAGGACATCCCAACCAAGCATGCTCCCTCTAATTCCACGCCAACCTCTACACCGACTACGCCGACACCAGCCCAAGCCATTGATGGAGCAATTACACGTAGCCGAGCCAAGAAGCTACAACAAGAGGTGAATGTGCTACTTTGTGAGAGTTCTATTAATGTTAATGAGAATATTATACTACCTAAGTGTTCTACTTTGGTTGTGCTTAGGTATACACATGAGGAGGGAGGTGACCTGCACCGCAAGGATTGGAACAACACGGTGCAGAACGGACCTATTGAAAGAAGGGCAAAACAGACCAGTGCGGTGCAGAACAGACCAGTTGAAAGAAAAGATCATAACTTTCACTTCCGAGATGCTATGAAGGCCCATGAGCACTTGTTGGAAAGCTCTATGAGTCTACTTTCCAACGAATCTAGTAGCGACCAGTTTGGATACTCCATATTGCCTGCAGACCAGAATTAGTATAGACTACTCAGAAGGTCAACAGTCTATCGTGACAGAATGTTGGTACAACTTGCTAAGTAAAACTGTACCAATCTACAATGTTTCGTGCTAGTTGGCATACATTGCTGGAAAACCCTTTGAGTCTAGTTTCACACCCAAGAAACAGTTCATCATTTGGACTTCCCAATAAAAAGTTATGGTCAGTTTATTAGAAACTGCTCTGGAGGCCAACAGTCATGCGAAGCCACTTCGGGAATCCATTCTGAGAGGACCTTTCACATTGCCTTCCAAACTCTATTTCATTTTCACACGTATAAAGCAGGGCTGTTGCTAGTATAAATACCCCTTAAGACTCATTGTAATCCAAGACTTATGATATTGAGAATACAAACCACTTTGTTCAGCTGTGTGCTAACAAATTCAGAGAGAGATGTCTACCCCTTTGCTCTTGTGTTTTCCTTCGCGGAGATTACAGAAGCGGCCGCGTCATCGGCACCCAATCCATGCTCCTGATCCTCGAGTTCAGGTTGCGTAGGTTGGTTCTTTGAGAGTTTGGTTGGGCGAATCCTTGGTTCAGGCTGCCGTATAGAGACGGTGGTTGGCTCCTTTTGCGTGTCGTCAGGTTGCACTAGTTATCCTCGCTGCTTGCAGCAAGTTATCGGCTGATCTTCAGCTAGTTATCCTACGTCGTGAAGATCGGGACAACGACCTCACCAACATCCTAGAATGTCCCCATCATGGAATGGAGAGCTGGCTACTAATGCAGACGTTTTATCATGAGCTCGGCAACAGTGCCCGAGAAACCATGGATGCTGCAGCTGGAGGAGCATTCCAATCACTCACCATATCACAAGCCACAACTCTTGTGGAGAAGATGGCATCCAACTAGAGGACCCAGACATGCAAGAAAGGTGGAGGTATGCATCAGCTCAAGGAGATAGACATGCTGTCTGCTAAGCTAGACCTGCTCATGAAGAAGCTCGACGATAGAGCTGGAGATAAGAAAGAAGTTATGCACATCTACGACTCTCACAAGACTTGTGAGGAGTGTGGAGATACTGGACACTCAGGCAATCACTGCCCTGAGATGCTTGAGGATGTGAACTACATCAACAACAACAACAACAACTTCTACAACCGTCCTCAACAAAATCAAGGTTGGAATCAACAGAGCCCTAACTACTCAGGTAATTATCAAGGTAACAATTCTTACAACAATAATAATAATTTTCCACCTCTGAGAGAGTTAGTGTCTAATCAAGGAAAGCTAATGGATAACATATCTAAGAAATTAGCATCTAATGATAAAATGCTAGAAAATATAAATAATAGAATGGATAATTTCTCTACTGCCATTAAGAATCAAATTAGCTTTAATAAAATGATTGAATCTCAGTTAAATCAAATAGCTGCTGTTGTTCCTGCTACTAACCCCGGTATACCATCACAACCGGAAGGATTAGAATCTACAAATCTTGTAGACATGTTTGATACAGGTAACTACTGGAGTAACCCTGTCACTGAAGTTACTACTGACCTTCTGCCGGTCAAGAGAGGCGATCCAGGACGCCCCGTCATCCCGATCTCCATCGGCATGGTGGACTTCCCAGAAGCACTCTGCGACTTTGGCTCCAGTGTCAACATTATGCCCAGGGTACTCTATGAAAAATTCTTTACATATACTTTATTAGAAACAACCATGTGTTTACAGTTTGCAGATCAGGCATTAAGTTTTCCAAAGGGAATATTAAAGAACCTCTGTGTCCAAGTTGGTACGTTGTACGCCCCAGCAGACTTCGTGGTGATAGAGACCGGTAATGATGAGAGGGCACCCATCATCTTAGGGAGGTCATTCTTAAACACCTCGGGAGCTGTCATCTACGCTAGTGCTGCCAAGATCAGTTTCTACATCAAAGGGAGGAAGGAGACGTTTTCCTTCAAGAACAAGACTACACAAATCCTAGAGCAATCTCGACATGAACCAAGGAAAAGGACCAACAGGAGGAACAGGAACAAGCAAGTGTGGACCGAGTCAGCTAAGATGGTCACTGCAGTTTATGGAGGTCAAGATCATCGACTTAAGTCACCGTTTCTAACCAAGAAGGACGACCCAGGAATGCCAAGCATCTATTGCTCCATAAATGGATACAACTTCTACAAGACGTTTTGCGACACCAGATCGGGCGTCAACATAATGGCGCAGTCACCTATCAGCTCCTGTTCGGAACCATGCCCCTAAAACCAACATACATTCAGCTCCAGATGGCAGATCAGACATTTTGAGAGGTTAAAGGAATAGTAACTGATGTCCCTGTCAAAATAGACGATTATTTTATCTACACAGACTTTCAGGTTATTGACATGGGAGAAGACGAATACGATCCACCCGTTATCCTTGGAAGACCGTTCCTCAGCACCGTTAAAGCAATCATCTACATTGGAACTGGAGAAGTCCATATGCACTCACCCTCAGAGAAGGTACGCCGCTATTTTACTGACCCTAACTATATAGTTGAAGACTCTAAGCAGGTCAGGACAAGAAGAAGACGACGCAACCGCAACCAGAGGAGGGAAATCATCAAGGACGGATGGGCAGACTATGAAGGAGAAGTGATAAGATCTGAGGACATACAGCTTGATCAACATTATCCTGAGGAGACCAAAGCACCGAGTCAGGTGTGGAGAGAGAAGATAACTATACATGAAGGAGAGGCGCTGCCAGAAGCACCGACTACGCCACCCAATGAATCCCAGGACAACTAAGAAAACGGAGAGTCCCGTTCGGAGGACTTAAAAACACCGACCGCCTTGCCAAGAGGTAAACTTGGTAGTTATCCTTTTCCTTTCAAATATTTAAAATAGTTTGCTTAGTTAATCATATTCATACTATCCTAAAAAGAAAATAAAAATGTTAAAACCAGTAAGCCCCATGTGAGTATACGAGTGGCATAAAACCCATAAGTACATTCACTGTGGTGGCATAAAAATGAAATAAATATTTCTTTTCTACTTTATAAAAAATAAAAAAATTGGGAGTAACATTTATTAAGGAGGCTCAACATGATAAAGACTAGATATTTATGCTAACACCTAATCAGTTTCACAAAGCTTTGTTGTCTATTTGAGCTCCACAGAATTTAAGAATCAAGAAGACTAGCAGACGGAGGACTAATCGCTGTCAGGGTACTGCCAGTGTTCGCCTAAACGGCCTAAACGGCCGATTAAATGGTCATTAAACGGTAAACGGTGGCAAACTGTTTTGTTTAGGGGGTAAACGGGAAATTAAACGGTTGACCGTTTAAACGGTCAAAAAACGGGAAAAACGGTCTAAACGGCCTACTCGGAACGGTTGTAAACGGTGTTAAACGGCTGTTTAAACGGCCGTTTAGGCAAACACCAGGTGAATCTAGTTGAATTTTATATTAACAATTTGTATACTTAAATTTATTATATTTATAAATATATAAAATTGATTTGTTATATGCATAAATATGTATATTTAATTATTCTAACATGCATAAACATATATACATAGTAAAATAAATAGATTTTAGTTGCATAAATATGTATAAATGATAGAATGATTGATTTTACATTAAAAAATATGCACATTTTTGTAATATTGTGTAAAACCGTTTAGACCGTTTTAATCCGTTTAAACACCGTCTAAACAGTTTAAACGCTAAACGAACGGTGACTGACTGTTTACCGTTTAGCGTTTAGGATAACATTGGGTACTGCCGACTTTCAAATACACCTCTGCCACCTACTAGCTACATCAACAGAAATTACGTCAAAATTCAGCTTGGGGGGAGCACCCCCATTTATCCCGCTAAGTATTTCTATCTATCTTTATACTTATACTATATTAAAATAACTATGAAAAACCAAGTAAAGATTTTGTACTTATATATATATATATATATATTTTGCTTAGTGTGTTTAATAAATAAATAAAGTGGCTATGCTAAATTGAATCTTAATAATAAAACTCTAGCATGGATATGATGAATAGTTGCTCTGCCTAATTTTTAAAATTTGAGTTCTCTCAAGTTTAGACATAACTGTTATAATTTAAAGCTTGCTCTAAATCTGAACCTCTGGGAAGAAAACTTGATCTAAAGTTTAAGTTGTTAACGGACATGATATGGGAAGGATGAGCTGCTGTTTATCTGTTCCTAGAGATGCTAGAATTCTGGAGAATTTTTATCTTTTAAAATCTTTAAAATATTGCAAGATGAGTTCCTGTATGATGAGAATTTAAATTCCTACCACAGCCATATATACATGCTTGCTAGACTTTGAGCCACACATTTACTATTTACTACTTATGAGCATTGAGTGTGGTCAAGCTGTGTAGACCCTTAGGGGCTTGTCATGTGGTTAAATCAGGATTCACTTGCATGTTCACTCATACATGCTACTTCTACTCCGGAAGTACCATCCACATATATCCACCCATTTCCATCTCTACAACCACCCAAAATTATTCTACTCCTAATCCGGGAGAGAATAGCCAAAAACATTTCTGTTTTTCCCTGTGAAATAAATGCTCAAGTTATCTTGGTTACTACCACTTGCTATATTATCTCATGAGATGAGTGCTCTAAAAAAGGAAAAAAAGAGATACGAGGAAATAAAAAGGGGCAAGTGCCCGGAACCTCGAAAGAAAAGAAAAAGTGAGACGAGAGGTAAAAATGGACAAGTGTCCGAAATTAGGGGTACAAAATACCCACCTGCGAGAAAAGAAAAGATAGAGCATCTCATTCTCCTCAAAAAGTTTCAAAGAGCAAGAAAGGTATGTATCCCCTCAAAAGAGCAAAAGTAGAATTAGACTATCACCATCATCACCATACACCATTCATTCGCCACACATGCACATCTTGATTTGACTTATTGACTTGTTTCTTTGGATCCATGGTTTGACTATGCAATAAATGTCTTGTAAGTATGTATATTTTTATCTCCCACCTATGAGCTCCAGATATCAAAAGCCTTATTAGAGTAGGGTGAGAGAGAAGGCAATGTCACTATGCTTTATACCACAAATACTATATTTTGAGAGAAGGCATATACCATCACTGCCTTGGTAAGGATCCAGAAATACCACAAAAGAGAGATCTGAGAGAATCATACAAGGAATCTCTGAGTTTTATTTGAAAATATGCAAAAACTCCAGAGCTATAGCTGATCAAGAATAAGAGACATGGCACTTGAATAGACCGTTCTATCTTTTAACTACTCAAGACAGAAGTGACGGTTACAAGTCCCATGGTAAAAGGTAAAGTAAGTAAGTTTTAAGTCTTGACAGTTTACTCTCACTCGGAGATGAGATCTTATTTAAAAGCATGTGTACCATCAATTTTTAAAGGCATTATAACAACTTCTAATCCATTGCTGAGATTATCCTTGCTCAGGGACGAGCAAGAAGTAAGCTTGGGGGAGTTTGTTGACGGTCCTTAAGTATCAAATTTAATTATCAAATAAACAAAGAAAAGGATCCAAATGAAATCAACATCTAGACATAGGGTTTTATCAGACAAAATTCCACGAGTTTTGGTGTTTGTCTATTTCTGCAGGGGGTTATCAAGAAATACGGAAGAAAGGCCCACACGTCGGGATTACATAGAGATATCAACGTGCCGGGCAATTATCTTACATCTAGAAGACTCCAGAAGCCACGGGAACGAAGCGGAGGCGAAACGGGGCCTGGCCCAGGGCGCCCGCCCTAAGGACCAGGGCACCTGCCCCCCTCTGGAGTCCAATCAAGACTCTCTTTCGGGATTACGCTCCACTGACCTAAAGGATCAAGGATAATCGTTCAATCAATGTCGGTTTGATCCAACGGCCCATATTCACTTGGAAGGACTATAAAACCAGACCCCCTGGCCCCTAGAGGAGAGAGCCTCTCAACCCTAATTCATTATTCCTCAAGGGAGAAGAAGCCTCTGATCAAGCCTAGAGCCACCACATCAATTAGACATCTAGATTAGCATAGCTACATAGGATTAGAACTAGAAGGAGTCAATCTTCGATTGGTTTCCGGATCTGTCAAGAGGATTCTTGGTAATTCTCTAATTGTTCTTCTAATTGTTCATCTTTGTTCTTCAATATTATGAATATGACTTTGTTCTACTTCAATATATTGCTTATGACTTTGCTCTACTTGTTTATATTCAAGATTATATTGTTCTTAGTTTATCATAGTTATATACTTGGCTTAGTTAGATTGGATCTATATACATGTTTAGGATCGTATAGCATTTATCCATCGGATCCATGGGTAAATGATAGATATTGTGTAGGCATGGTGCTTATACCGTATTTATCTGTGATTGTACCCAATATGCCAGATCGCGGGGTAGTTCGTGATAGTGACAGCTTCATTGATTCTTATATAGTCCCCCTCTCGTGTATTGGGCTGGCAGAGCAACATTATTACAGGGGAGTGATTGCTATGTTTCTCATATTCCTTGCTAATATCACTATGCATGGGTGTAATCTTGTCTCACAATGATTGCTAAGTATACTTGCACTAACTATGATAATGCTAGACTGTATAGTTGAGAATAACTCAGGAAATATTCTTGTAGTTCGTTCTAATACCATGCTAATGACTTGCTAGAATATCTAATTAAGGTACTTATCATATTTATTATGTGGCTAAGTTATGCTGATCAGATTAATTATCTTTGTCACTATTCATTACTTTATATAACCTTTATGTGACAATTATCCCTGTATGAAAGAGTTAGATAAATGTTCTCAATTATACATGCAATGATAGATACTCAATCTCATATTTCCATTCTATAATCAACATTGATGGTTACTAATCCCTTCCCAGTGGTAAAAATATAAATAACGATACCTGGAATACTTCCCGGTTAAAATGCTACATCGGTATTAATCTGTGCGCTTGCAGATCCCATTTCATTATTTATTTAGATGAGTAATTGCATATTTCAATACCGCGTCTCTCATGTCATGCTGGGGATGACAACTTGGCTTAAGTAGTATGAGGGAGAGGTTTGGCATTTTTGGCACCGTTATCAGAATTAGAAAATTAAGTCTACTTTTGGTAATGATGTTAAGAATACCCAACATGATGCTAATCAGTGCAGAAGAGGAAAGGAAAAAGATTGGTGCCGATTGGCGGACCTAGGGGTGCACCCGCATCAGGGTGTGGCCGCACCACTGGGTCCACAAGTCGGCCTTAGTCTTTCAGGTATTTCTTTCCCTCTCTGAGTATTTCGTGATCCTGGTTACGATCAATCGTGATGCGCAGTGGAATCAGAGTGATAGTGTGTGGGATAGAGTTTTGAATTTTGAAAACTTTCTAAAAGCTATCACACTATCATGCATTTATGAGTGATTGATACCCATGATCACAAAGATTCAAAAATGAAGAAAAGATCATAAGGGCAATATGGACTACTCATAAATACAACAAATGCACCATTTATTCAAAACATAAATAGAAAGAATTTATTCAAAATAAATAAATAAGTAAAAGAAAATATATATTTATATTTTTTTATAAGTAAAAACTTACCTACGGATAACTTACCGATTTACCTTCGGCAAGAGCTCATCTTTATAGTCTATTGAGCGGGACTCTTCTCCCATTACTTCTTGCTTGATGATGGCACATCCATCTTGGGAGGAGTAGACGCTGCACCTGCTTGGGCCTCCACTTTAGCAGTATCACCTTTGGAGGTGTGGAAGTTTGTTCAACCTTCTGCTTTGGTTCCCACACCTGCTTTGGTTGTGAAGGCTTGGGGACTTCGTCCCTCTTTTCATTCTTGTTAGGAGCTATTTTCTTTTTTTGCTCCTTATTATTTTTCTTAGGAGCCACCTTTTCTTTTGGGATGTGCAGCTTGATAAGACTGCCACCAAGTCTGAGCTGCTCCCTGCAGCTGTCCTGACGCATACAACACCTTCTCTAGATCATTGCATTGTGCTATGTTCAGTTGTTTCTCCACAGCACGCAGCCAGTCATCTGCCTCCATAGGATCTGCAGAGTGAGTAAACACAAGAGGTCTTCCCTTCATGAATTCCCCACGCTTGTCCCTCACATGAACAGGTGGTGGTGGTGGTGGTTGATGCTGAATGTGCTGCATGAAAGCGTGCATCATCTCGTTCTAAGTTTGCATGAGCTCTTCCATAGTAATTGGAACATTGGCACCCATGCCACGGACTCTAACTCTGCCTCTGCCTCTTCCCATTTCTGCCATCTGCATTCCAAGGTATAGAAACATGTCTTAGTAACGTCCAACTTGACAATTTACAAGAGATAACAGAATCTGAAATTTTTCTGGGTAACATCCAACATCAGCAGATTAGAAAATCAGTCATATCTCGAGTTCTAGAATTCAAAAGGATACATTCTGTACACCTTTGGAAAGATAAAAGAAATTATCCACATTTAGATCATATTAACAGATTCCAACATCAAGTTAATCAAAAACTGGACACAACCGAAACTGTTCCAGAATTCCAGACTGCACAGAAACCTCAACTTTGAACAGTCATATCTCACAGCTCATAACAGATAATAATGTCATTATTGCGGCATTGAAAAGATATGAAAGTCTACTTGTTTCCAGAAAAATTTGATGAATTTTGCACGAACAGAATTTGAATTATACCAGAATCATTGCAGACTGCTCCAAAAAACTGCAAAGGATAGAAACAGAATATGACCCCAAACCAGCTATTTATTCATGTTCTTACTTAAGGTTCTTAACTAGGGAACTTGTAGACAGGCCCGCAAAGCTCCAGCACTCATTACAAAAATCTAAATCACACATAATCATAATAAAAATCCAGCAAGCACACTAAGCTCACACCACACTAGAGAAGACTCGAAATAACTCACGATACTACTAACATTCCTATTACATATGGATTTTTCCTATTCCTCGGGAGCGGCATCCTTTAAGATAGGCTCTGAACGAAGCCTCTCAACTGGATCACCTTGATGGTTAGTTTAGACGTCAGCGCCACCTGTGCCTGAAGCTTTGGTTCTGTAGCATCTGGAATTTCTATGGCCCAAGTCATTTCCTCTGGCACGAAGCGAGGGTAGTGGTATGTCGCGTTGTACTGGGCCTCCTCAAAGCGTCTGCCACGGTAAAAGACCAATGCCTGGTAAGCTGCATCATCCATACTCTTCTTTACAGTGTCCCAGCTAATTCGAGAGAGGTGTTTTGACTCCACCCTGTGAATCCCCTTAGTAGCATCCAGTGTCTTGACTACCAGCTCTGCATCCCAAAGTGATCTCCTCAGAGGGTTTCTGTGCTCGGTGCAGCAATACTCCAGAGTGCCTTGCAAATCCAGGTAGTAGCGGTTCAATGTCAACACCAAATGCTCATGGAAGAAAGCCCTGGGATCTGACTCTGGAAACCATAGCACTGTTGTCCAGCCCATTCGTGCATTAGCTAGCTGAGCAGGATGTGGTGGAGGTGGATCCTACATCTCCTCATCTTCAGGCACATCCTCCTCCTGAGCTTCCACCTGTGATTCCTCATCTGCCAGCTCAGGAACACATTCCACATGCTGCCCCCTTGGGTTGAACAGGGCATGATACTCCTCAGCAGTCATGCGTGCAGCACTACGGGTACGGGGCGACATCTACAAAAAGTTTTTAGACATAGATCAGATAGATGCAATAATTTCACAATAGAGCAAGATAGAGAAGCATAAAACTTTTAGCAAATAACAAGACCATAGTGGGAAGCATGAAGTAAGTAAAGTAAAGGACCTAAATTGTCGACCATTGCTAACTAGGTTTGCGTCCTACAGTCAACAAAGCTTTGATACCAATTTGTCACACCCATATTTTTATGAATAAAATAGGATGCATAAAAGACTCATATGTGCCCCCAAAAATAGTCGCACACATAAGTAGACAAATCTCAAATGTACCATTGCAGTGTTTATTACATAGCGGAACGATAATAAACCACATAGTCTTATACAACAATGATAATAAGAATAAACAACGCTCTTGACGGAAGCTCCACACAGGGACAAACATTGACTGGTTGACTTCAAACCTAATACTCATAGCAATAGTCCTCATTTCAGTCATCATCAATTGCATAACCTGGGGTGTTGGGAAATTGCAAGAGTGAGCACATATTGTACTCAACAAGTACAACTAGGGGTTCATGAGGCTCAAAAAGCTGACACTAGTTTGACTGCATTTAGCTTTTAATTGTAGATAGCATGTTCATAGTTAAATAGCAAGTGTTAAGATAGCATAAATATTCCAATAATCACATGATCAAATGTAAGCATAATTAACTCATAGCATAAACGATAATCAAATGATCATAATAACATAACAAGTTCACATCTTAATGTAGATGTCCCCAAGGCCGCTCCTGACCATGAGCTCGGCTAGTATACTAGTTTTAACACTCTGCAGAGATTGTACATCTTTACCCATGAGTCATGATTTACCCTTTCGCCCGAGGTAGCTAGTCTCTTAACCCCCTTCCTAGGGAGGTCGGCAGGGATCACTATGAAGCCTTTCAAAAGTTCGTCTAACATGTTAGAGCCGCAAGGTTTCTTGGGCGAGCACATATAGATGCCCCCCTTCCAAATGGCATAATGATGTGCAGCCTATACACATAAGGACAGAGGCTCGCACTATACCCATGTCGGCAAGCCCCTCTAGCGCCCTTACGGGTAACCTCTAACAAGCTAGAAAAGGTCTTCATACTGAGCTAAAGCCAGAGCCATTATAGCCCTCATGGTTGCACTGTTATCCCAGGTGATCACATACAGACAAGATCTCATACAGTTATTTGTCATCCTTTTACGTTCATTGCATAGCTATTAATCATCTTACAAGATCATGGATTATATCAAGTACTAGCAAAACTATACCAAGTGCATATCAAGTAGGTAGCAAGGAATTCAGGTAACAAACATCTATGATTTTGCTAAAGTCGACAAGGTGGAAACATGTATATGATATATATGTGTATTTATAAGTGTATAGGTAACAAGGATAATCCCAAGTTATACTTGCTTTGATCAAAGCTCTCCTGAGCCTGCTGCTGGTCGTCAAAAGCTTGGTCTTGCTCACCAACGTACGGCTCACCGTCTATTCCCAAACATCAATCAACAACACACAATCCAATGGAGACAATCATACACAAAGCAAAAAAACTATAATTAGAACATTACACCAACAGTCGTAAATCAAAGATAAGTTTTTGAAAATATTCAACACAGCGCTACGATCACACAAACGTAAAGTTCACGAAAATCGGAATAAAACGTAGAAGTTATGAGTTTTCTAAGATTTCCAATAGATAAATAAATAATTAAATGGTATTGCGAAATTAAAAAGTTTCAAAACAGTGAAATAATACTACTAACATGTAGAGCTCGTAAATACGAATCTAACAAAATTTGAATGGATAAAAACAGAGTTAAAACGAGTATTTTATGAGCAAAACAGTTTCAATAGCAAAACTGTAATTATTGGAAAGCGTATTTTGAACTCAGCCGACAAGAATACGCTTTCTAAACTGAGAAGCGCAAACTGAGAAAGTCGCCGAGGACCGCGGGTTCAAAACTGAAGAAATTCAAGGGCTCTTTAAGAAAAATACCCCCACGATGGGGTATCTTCTAATCCTAGCCACCAAAACTCGATCCAACGGTTGAGATCCAGCAAGGGGGAAGCCAGATGGCGGGCCGGCCACCGGGGAAGGCTCCAACACGGCGGCGCCATGGGTGCCGCCCCTGAGCTCGCCAGTCTTCACGGATTTCGCAAAACCGTGCGCTAGAAAAAAACGAAAGCACTAGGCGAGAGAGAAGCTTACCCCGAGCTCACCTGGGTGCTTGCTTTGACCCGAAAGAGGACAGGGAGGGCTCGCGGAAGTAGCAGCGACTTCCAAACTCGGCGAGATCCGGTCTGAGCTCTAACGGCGGCTAGGGCTCAGGTTAGATGGGTTGAGAGCGAAAGGAAACCTGCGGAATTGATTTGGGAACTTATAGAGCTTGGTTACGTGTTGGAGAGGGAGATCCTGAGGAAAACGGGATTGATCCCACCCGATTTCGTGTCCTGCTCGGACTCGAGGAAGGGGAAGGAGGTGCTCGCTGCCAGGCGGGACCCGCGCTCAGTGAAAGAGAGAAGGGAGAGGGGAAAGCCAGGGCTGGCTGCTGCGCTGGGCTGCCAGCTGGGCCGCGCGAGGGGGAAGTTGGGTCGAGCGCGGGGGGAGGGGCCAGGGGGGCTAGGCGGGCCGAAAAGCCACCACGTAAGCCTTCTCCTCTTTTTTCTTTTTTTTTTCTTTTTCAAATCTTTTTTCCAAGGGAGCTTTTGATCATAAACAAATAAAATAAAATTAGAAACATCAGCACAAAAATACCATGCTCCAGCATGAATGCAAAACATGTTTCTAAAATTATGATGAATTTTAATTTCCACAAAATTATTTATTTGCTAGATTTAAATGCTCAAAAAAATAATTAAATAAATCAAATTAATTCCTATTAATAGAAATCAAATTTTTGGGTGTTACACCACCATATTCCATACACATGCACATCTTGGTTTGATTGTATGCTTTAATTCTCTTTGGATCCATTGTTTGACTTTACAATATATGTATTACAAGTATGCTATTCCTTGTTATTGCCACTCCTGTGAGCTCCATGCTGGGTATTTTAAACGCAAACAGAAAAATCCGCAAGCGCACGGATACCGATGTAGCTTTCACCCGGGAGTATTCCAGAGTATCGATTTTCCACAGGGAACGTGAGTGTACTAATTAAGATTCAAGATCGCCCAAGGATAACTATACAATTATTTTTGGTGGGAAGAGAGGAAGTTTCCTAAGAGTTCTCTAGTTGATCTAAGAATCAAGAATTACTTCAAGATTATCTATTTCGGGACATCAGAACACTAACCACAGAAAGAGATGAGAAGGGGGCTAGGATGCTCTGACTACGGTCCTACAAACACCGATCCGAACGAGGTGGAATACGTCGACCGTTAGGGCTGTCACTACCCTAGGGCTCCCACAACAATCCGTAGGATTGGGTGCAATTACAGGTAATTGCAGGACTAAACACCACGTCTAATCTATTAATTACTACTCTAGCGTTATAAAGACTAGAGCACTTGATGCAAGCGGGAATCCAATAAATAACTTGAATGTAAATAAAAGTAATTAAAGAACTCAGGAATTATGAATTGAAGAACTTGGAGAACAAAGAAGAACGAACCAGTTGCTGCAAAAGTATAATGTTGAGGAAGATCCGACAGATCTGGCTCCTCCTCCGCTCTCCTCCTCTCTCCCTATTTTCTAGATTATAACTAGAACTAACTAGAACTAGAACTAGAGGAACTAGAACTAGAACTAGATGAGCTAGAGGGATCCTCTCTACTTGGATGAAGAATTGAAACCCTAACTTTGATTCTGTAGAAGAGGTATGATCTCCAGGGGCCAGGGGGCCTTGCTTATATAGTCTTTTCAGATTAATCTGGGTCGTCGGATCAAACCGACATTAATCGCACGGTTTTCCTTGATCCTTAGGTCAGTGGAGCGTGATCCGCGAAATGGGTCAGGATTTGACACTGTAGCTAGGCGGGCGCCCTGGTCCTTAGGGCGGGCGCCCTGGGACAGGCCCCGTTCGGCCTCCGCTTCGTTCTCGTGGCTTCTGGAGTCTTCTAGATGATAGAAAATTGCGCGGCACATTAATATCTCTATGTAAACCCGACGTGTGGGCCTTTCCTCCATATTTCCTGATAACCTCCTACAGAAATAGACAAACACCAAAACTCCTAGAATTCTGTCAGATAAAACCCTAAGTCTAGGTGTTGGTTGCATTTGGATCCTTTTCCATGATTAGTTGACGGTTAAATGTGAGCATTAAGGACCGTCAACAAGCTCCCCCAAGCTTAACCTTTGCTCGTCCATGAGTAAAGATGAACTCAAGAGTTTTTGCAGTGGTTTCATGCCTTAAAGGTACACATGCGTTCAAACAAAATCTCATCTCTCGGTTAGGGTAAACTGTTAAGATTTAAACTCATTTTACCTTTCACCATGGGGCTCGCAACCGTCACTTGTGTCTTCAGCAGTTAAAAGATAGAATGGTCTAGTCAAGCATCATGTCTCTTGTTCTTTGATTAACTATAGCTCTGGAGTTTTTGCAGATTTTCAAATAAAACACAGAGATTCCTTGTATGACTCTCTCTAGTCTCTCTTTTGTGGTATTTCTGGATCCTTACCAAGGCAATAATGGTGTATGCCTTCTCTCAAAGTATGTGGTATTTTTGGTATGAGGCATAGTGGCATTGCCTTCTCTCTCACCCTACTCTAATAAGGTTTTGATATCTGGAGCTCATAGGTGGGAGACAGCTAATACATACTTACAAGACATTTATTGCATAGTCAAACCATGGATCCAGAAGAACAAGTCAATAAGTCAAATCAAGATGTGCATGTGTGGCGAATGAATGGTGTATGGTGATGATGGTGATAACAATGGTGAAAGTCTAATTCTACTTGTGCACTTTTGAGGGGATACATACCTTTCTTGCTCTTTTGAAACTTTTTGAGGAGAATGAGATGCTCTATATTTTCTTTTTCTTTTCTCTCAGGTGGGTATCTTGTACCCCTAATTCTACTGTCGGACAGTTGTCCATTTTTACCTCTCATCTCACTTTTTCTTTTCTTTCGAGGTTCCGGGCACTTGCCCCTTTTTATTTCCTCGTATTCACTTTTTTTAGAGTACTCACCCTCCTAGAATAATGTAGCAAGTGGTAGAAACCAAAATATCTCGAGCATTTATTTCACAGGGAATAACAGGGATAGGATAATGTTTTTGGCTATTCTCTCCTGGATAGGAGTAGAATAATTTTGGGTGAATCTAGAGATGGAAATGGGTGGATATATGTGGATGCGTACTTCCGGAGTAGAAGCAGCATGTGTGAGTGAACGTGCAAGTGAATCTTGATTTAACCACATGACAAGCTCCTAAGGGTCTACACAGCTTGACCACACTCATTGCTCATAAGCAGTAAAAAGTAAATGTATGGTTCATAGTCTAATGAGCATGTATATATGGCTGTGGTAGGATTTTAAACTCTCATCATACAGGAACTCATCATGCAACATTTTAAAGATTTTCAAAGATAAAATTCTCCAGAATTCTAGCATCTCTAGGAACAGATAAACAGCAGCTCAACCTTCCCATATCGTATCCGTTAACGACTAAGACTTTAGATCAAGTACTCTTCCCACAAGTTCAGGTTTAGAGCAAATCTTAATTCATAACAGTTGTTGACGGTCCTTAAGTACTAAAATTAATAATCAAATAAACATGAAAAAGGATCAATATGAAACAAACATCTAGAATTAGGGTTTTATCTGACAGAATTCCACGAGCTTTGGTGTTTATCTATTTCTGCAGGGGGTTATCAGAGAATATGGAGAGAAGGCCCACATGTCATGTTTACAACGAGATAATTACGTGCCGCGCAATTTTCCTCAATCTAGAAGAATCCAGAAGCCACGGGAACGAACGAGAGCACGATCGGGCTCGGGGGCAGGGCGGCCGCCCACCCCCCTTGGGCGCCCGCCCAGGGTTGGAACCCAATCGGGACTCTGCTTCGGGACTACGCTCCATCGACCTAAAGGATCAATCTAAACCATACAATCTATGTCGGTTTGATCTGACGGCCCACATTCACTTGAGGGGACTATAAAACCAGACCCCCTGGCCCCTGGAGGAGAAGAGGAGAAATCATTATTCAGAGGTAGCCATCAAAGTTAGGGTTTAGAGCTTCTCTCCCACAGAGAATTAGAATTAGCTACTCCCTAATCCTTCAAGTTTCGAGGTTTGATTAGATAGCAATTAGAGAAGTAGAGCACTATGCTCTGGATTCGGATCTTCGGTAATAAAGATTGGTATTATTCATATCTTTCTCTAATTCTTTGTTCTAATTGCATTATGTCTCTAATTATTATGTTCTTAGTTTGCTCTAGTTCTATATTTGATATAGTTCTAATTGATAATGAGTTTATGTATAAGTTTGCAAAGCGCTTAGCTCTTGACGCGAGGGAGTTAGGTGATAGATCACATGTGAGTGTGGTGCTTAGATGTTATTTATCTGCAAATGTATCCTATTGGCCGGGTCGTGTGGTAGTTCGCGATAGTGACAGCTTCGTTGATTCTTATATAGTCCACCCTCCGTTGATAGGACAGGCAGAACCGGTATTGTGGAGTAAGTCATGCGATGTTCTGATTTACTTTATCAATGTTCCTTATACATGAATGAAGAGTCTTTTATGCTATATATGATCTTGTAGATAACTAGAGTAGATTATGACTTAGTAGTTAGTAGATAACTTAGAATTCATTCTCTAGCTAATCCGACATCACCTACATATATGAGGAGTAGTCTATTTTCTAATCGCTGTGTCATCTACCCATGAACTTATACTTTATTATCATTATCTTTATGGTTTACCCCCTGCTAAAAGTAAGTGACTGTGTGACGAGTTTCTCATTAGTAATCATGTTCTTGCAAGTTTATCTCTAGTCTATGCCTTGATAGATTTTGCCCCTTGATTGAATTTCATCTTCTTTAGATCCCTTGAGCAAAATTATAAATAACGATACCTGGAATACTTATCCTGGTGAAATGCTACAATGAGGTGTTTTATCTGTGCGCTTGCGGATAGAATAGATTATTTTCTAGAGAGCCCTTTACATTTATAAATACCTTTGTACACTCTGGCACCATGCTGGGGATGACAACCTAGTATCTAAGTGGTGTTAGCTAGTGTCAACAAGCATTTCTGGCGCCGTTGCCGGGGATCAAAAGGGTAACACATAGGAACGGTAAGGAAAGCCAGAAAATCAGTCAAGGTTATTCATATAAAATATTAGACTAGACTATAGAGAAATAATTGCATAAAAACAGCTACTAAGTGAGAAATCATAACAAGGCACCTCTGCTTTAGCAGGTTCACCCTGTTGTTTTTCTATGTTTATATTTTTATACAGGGTATATCAGGATTGACTTTGGGTACATTCAACTCTTCATCATCAGAACCAAAGCAATTAAGAGAAGAAGAAGCTAGCTACCAATTGCTGAAGCTATGGCACAAAAGACCTTGCAAGAATTCTCTGCTCCAAGCCTTGAGAACATTCCAACTGGTCCAAGATTTGCAGTAGAAGAAGGAATACCTAAGTTTGAGCTCAAGTCAAGCCTCATCAATTTGGTGCAAGCTACACAATTCAGTGGAAAGGCACATGAAGATGCTAGTGCACACTTGCAGAATTTCTTAGAGATTGGAAGCACAATCCACATCAACGGAGTTGACAAAGACGTCATACTGCTTCGCCTTTTTCCATTCTCACTAGAAGGGAAAGCGAGGAAGTGGTTCTACACTAATCAAGATAACATCAACAACTGGACGAACTTGTCAGATGCCTTTCTATCAAAGTTTTTCCCTATAGGCAAAACAACTGCCTTAAGAGGAAATATTGTCAGTTTCCAACAACAGAAGACAGAAGCCATTTCAGAAGCATGGGAGCGTTTTCAAGGATACATATCAGATTGTCCTCACCATGGAATGGCCACATGGTTACTTATGCAGACCTTCTACCATGGATTAACCCAGAAGGCTCGTGAGTGCCTAGATGCATCTGCTAAAGGATCATTCTTGGAGCTTACAACTGGAAAAGCAGAGATACTTTTGGATAAGATAGCAGAAAACCAAAGCTGGTTCCAAGATAAAGCTCAACAATGTCATCAAACTGAAGAAATACCAGAAGAAGTAAATGCATTATCAACTAAGATGGAAAATTTGCTCCACTGGATTGACTAGAGGGCCAAGTTCAAAGAAGATCAAAGGGCCATTGAGACAGCATACAAATATCAACCAACTTCAAGTCAACCCAATAGCAAAGGTATGAATTCAGGTAATACTTTCAAGCAACTTTCATTAAAAGAGATAATTGCTCAACAAACCAAAATTAATGATGAAGTTAAACAAAGGCTAGATACAAATGAATCATCTCTAAAAGATATACACAATAAAATGGATTTTCTACTAACTGCCTTTGATGAGCAAAACACTCTTAATAAAAGGGTAGAGCTTAAATTAATAAAGATAGCTGCTGCACTGCCTGTTGCTACTAACCTTGAGCAGGTAAAGAACATAACTACTAGAGGAGTCAAAGCTACCAGAGATCCCCCACACCCAAAAGAGAAACAAAGAACATCAGCACCAGTGCAACCAGCAGTGATAGAAGAAGAAAGCCCAGTTGAAGCAGAAGACCTGCTCCAACCACCAAGAACTGGAGAAATGAGGAAAGATTTTTACGACACCAACTATTTGCATTTCCTAGAAGAAACAGAGGACTGCAGTCGGATGAGCAGTTTGGTAAGTTTGTAGAGGTCATTCAAAAATTATATGTCAACATACCTCTGCTCGATGCCATACAAGTACCTACATATGCAAAGTACATCAGAGATATTCTTAACAAGAAGAGACCACTGCCCACCACTGAGGTTATCAAGCTGATAGAAGAATGCAGTGCGGCCATCCTTAACAAACCACCAAAGAAGAAGGAAGATCCCAGATGTCCCACTATTGATTGCTCGATCGGAAACCAACACTTCAACAATGCACTTTGTGATCTCAGAGCAAGTGTCAGTGTGATGCCAGCATCAGTCTACAAAAAGCTTGATCATGCAACCTTAGAACCAACATCAATGTGCCTACAACTAGCGGATCAATCGGTTCGACACCCGTTGGGCATCGCCGAGAACATTCCAGTCAAGATCAGAGATTTCCTGGTGCCAGTAGACTTCGTAGTACTGGACATGAGTCCTGACTCAAAAGTGTCCATCATCCTTGGAAGGCCATTTCTAAGCACTGCCAATGCCCACATTGATGTCGGAAAAGGAGAAATCAAGTTCAACATAAACGGTCAAGAAGAACACTTCACATTCAAACCCAGACCAGAGAGAGACTCTACAGTGAAGGAAGTTCATGAAGAACCACTGGAGACACCATCTCCGGAGGAAGGTAACTCAGAAGATTAAAAGATTTGGAGGTCCAGCTTGGGGGACCTAAAAATCCTGAACCCTCACCGGGAGGTAAATCGGTATTTATCTGCATTATTAATTTTCTCATATTTAAATTCTTGCATAATTAATTCTTGCATTAGTCATATATATTCATAGCATAATTATAATAATCAAACAAGCCCCATATAAATAATATTCATGGTGTGTAACAACCCATATTTATTAATTATTGTGGAGGCACAAACATATCTTCCATTATCATTTTCAATCCTCATAGATTTTCCTGCATTATATTTAATTATATTAACCTTCTAGAAGCATGACCCACACTTCCTGGGTCCCACATGTCATACACTTCACCCCACATACATCCCATCACATAATTTCATCCACCAACATATCTCCACTAACAACATCTTTTCACCGTCCAACCACCACCAACACAATATTATTCTGCGTGAGATCAAAGCAAGGAAGCAAGTGGAGGAGGCACACCCAGGATGGGCATCACAAGTGGGCGCCCGCCCACCTACCAAGGGCGCCCGCCCTGTCCCTCTTCCTCCTATAAAAGGCCAACTCAAGCTCCCCTTCTCTTCACACAAACACTCCAGAAAACCATACAAGTTTCAGTTTCCCGAGAAGGAGCTCTTGTAGTGAAGAGAAGAAAGTAGAGAGAAAGAGGAGAGTGGAAGGGAAGGTTGGAGATCTTTTGAGAGAGTGTTTATCACCTAGCAAGTAGTGATCCCGCTGTCCAAGCGGAAGTAAAAGTTGTTTAGGGGGAGGCTCTACCAAAATAGAAATTTGTCTTGAACAATTAACCCCTGAACTACTGACACTCCGGACTGCTGACCACTAACATTTTCTCTCACATCTTCCACTAGTTGTGTTTTTGCCAACTTTTGTTTATAGGATGTTTAAGAAGGTGAAGAATGCAGGGAAGGCTCTCAAGAACATTGGTACAAGGAGTTCAGCCTGACACTCCTCACAGCCATCAGAGATGAGCGTCGACCCGACACCCACACAAGCTCCATCATCTTCATCAGGTCAGCAAGTTAAGGTCCTTCTCAAGATAGGAGACCTTGGACTGAAGACCCGAAGAGAGAAGGAAGTCTATCAACAATTGAGGAACAAAGATTTCATTCACACCCCTACTCTCGATCCAATCCTACTACAAGAAATAGGTATGGACACTGAATTCGACTTGATTTTTCAGATGATGGGTTGGACAAATTTTTGGAATATAACTGAGCTGGGTTCTCGTCTTCTCTCCCTCGAATTCCTTTGCACCTTACAATACTATGAGGGGGTAATTGTTTTTCGGATGTTCAAACAGGAAATTATGTTATCTTTGAGAGAGCTGAGCGACCATCTTGGTTTCTCTTCAAGATGCATCCTGAACATTGACTCCGATTTACCCAACTTTGAGAGACACCAGTTTTGGAGAGAAATATCTAGAGATAATTTTTATAGTCAAGCCCGAACCAGTGACATGGAACACCCCACTCTTAGGATGTTCCACAAATGGCTTGGGTACAATCTTTTCTATCGCGATGATATTAGGAAAGTAAGAGTAGGAGATTTACAACTTTTATATGCTGCTATTGGTAAAGTACCCACTTCACCTGTTACACTATTAGTTTCACATTGGCTTAGTATACCTAGTCTTCAGGGACCAGTAGGATGCACTTCACTTATCACTCGTCTAGCCTCTAATCTTCACTTACTAGAAAATTCATCGTTGGACTTCATAGAAGAATTAAGAATTTATCATGGCTATGACACATTTAGACAAGCTCGGATGTTAAAGAAAGATGGGAATATAATGTATATGCTATATGATGATAAAGGCAAGATTTGGTTACCTAACTCGAACCTTGGCCTCTACGTTGTTCAAAACTTTTTGATTGAGATTGCAGCAACACCAGTGAACCAGAGAACTCCACAGCGAGTGGCATCTGAAAGGATAACCACTCACCGAGAACGCACCTGGTATGGAGCTGATCCCGGACCAGAAGAAGCAGCACACCTGCATTATTGCGATTACAACCCCCGAGTCCTTCGAGACCCATGGGTTCGTCATGCGCAACCATAAGAGCCAACAGAGGAGACATGGCCGGAGAGCCAAGATCACCAGTGGACAAACCCGCCTTTTCATACGGGCAGGTACTCCACTGATCCATATGGAGCTTCAGGATTCAGACCTTCGCCCCAATTTGATGCAGGATGATACTTCGACGCCTCCTACGCTTTCACGAATGACTACTATCAAGAGGCCGGTGCTTTCTTCACTCGTACCGACAACACCTTCCTCGACATCGAGAACACGCAAGCAGAACATGGAAGACTCCAGGAAGAGCAACAAAAATGGAAGCAGGACCATGCCGCTGTAGTGCAAGAGCTGAGACAAGATACAACAACAATGAACGACAACATCACAACCATGATGCGGTTCTGGAACATCGGGTAAGACCGACGTCAACATCCAGCTTGGGGGAGTTCCTTCCCAATTTATCAAGTAAGTTTTTATTTGCTCTTCTTATTTATTCTTTTCTATTTTAGTATTTTATCTTAAAAAAAATTAGAAAACCAAATAAATATTTTCTTGCTTTAAATTACTGCATTTTATAAACATGAAAACAAAATAAAAAGAGTGTGTAGATAAGTGTGCTTTATTTTCCTGCTAAGTTTAATCTCTAGAAAAATAAAAGACCGAAAAGATGCATGATGGAAATAATGAACAGTTGCTCTGTTTGCTTACTTTCAAGTACCTAGCTTCTATATTAGAGTTCTTCCAGGAATTACTAAAACTAAAATTACTATCTTTGGGAAGCATAAAACTAAAGTCTAGGTAAGAGAAAGGCATGATATAAAGTTGAGCTAATGTTTATCTTGTTCCTACTACACTAAGTTCTGGAGATTTATTTTGAAAACTTACAAGTCACATGATGAGTTCCTAGCATAACAAAACTACCTACCACAGCCATACTTGCTATAACATCTTTTACTATATTTACATTGAGTTTGATCGAGCTGTGTAGACCCTTAGGAGCTTTTCATGTGGTTAAATTAAGATATTCACTTGCACACATCTACTACACCATTCATCATCATTCATTAAAATTGCTAAAAATATTATCACTCACTGTCCCGAATATTGTTATTCTCTCTCTCTAAAAAGATTCAATGCAGAAGAGGCATGGATTATGCAAAAAAATATGTGAGGAAATAAAAAGGGGCAAGTGCCCGGGACCTCGAAAAAGAAAGAAAAAGAGTGAGACGAGAGGTAAAAATGGACAAGTGTCCGAAGTAGAATTAGGGGTACAAAAATGCCCACTTGAGCGGAAAAAATGGACAAGTGTCCGACAGTAGAATTAGGGGTATCTACTACCCACCTGAAAAAAAAAGAGAAGAGAAAAAGAGATAGCCCATGTTCTCCCAAAGCAAAGATCAAAGAAGAGGAGAGATAGCAATATGAGGAGCAATGAGAACCAAGTTTTATTATTACTTATACATTTTTATCATCACTATCATTTACTCCATCACACATGCACATCTTGATTTAATTATATGCTGAGTTCCTTTGGATCCATGGCTCGATTAGATAACATATGTATGAGCTGTTTTTCACTCCTATGAGCTCCACATAAATATTCCATTAGCTATAGGTAAGTGATATCATGGTAAGGATCCACAAATACCACATATAGAGAGACTTGAGAGAATCATTGCTGGGAACTCTGAGTTTTATTTTGAAAACTTATGAAAAACTCTAGAACAAAAGTGAAGTATAAACAAGAGGGATAGTGCTTGACTTAACTATTTTGTCTTTCGATTACTTAAGATTTAAGTGCAGGTACTAAACTCCATAACACTTCACTCTAATCTGGAAGAATTTTATATAAAAGCATGTGTGCCTGTCAGGAAAGAAAACATCGAAGCAACTCCAGATCCGATTGAGTTTAGCTGTTTGCTCAGGGACGAGCAAAGGGTAAGCTTGGGGGAGTTTGTTGACGGTCCTTAAGTACTAAAATTAATAATCAAATAAACATGAAAAAGGATCAATATGAAACAAACATCTAGAATTAGGGTTTTATCTGACAGAATTCCATGAGCTTTGGTGTTTATCTATTTCTGCAGGGGGTTATCAGAGAATATGGAGAGAAGGCCCACATGTCATGTTTACAATGAGATAATTACGTGCCGCGCAATTTTCCTCAATCTAGAAGAATCCAGAAGCCACGGGAACGAACGAGAGCACGATCGGGCTCGGGGGCAGGGCGGCCGCCCACCCCCCTTGGGCGCCCGCCTAGGGTTTAAACCCAATCGGGACTCTGCTTTGGGACTACGCTCCACCGACCTAAAGGATCAATCTAAACCATACAATCTATGTCAGTTTGATCTGACGGCCCACATTCACTTGAGGGGACTATAAAACCAGACCCCCTGGCCCCTGGAGGAGAAGAGGAGAAATCATTATTCAGAGGTAGCCATCAAAGTTAGGGTTTAGAGCTTCTCTCCCACAGAGAATTAGAATTAGCTACTCCCTAATCCTTCAAGTTTAGAGGTTTGATTAGATAGCAATTAGAGAAGTAGAGCACTACGCTCTGGATTCGGATCTTCGGTAATAAAGATTGGTATTATTCATATCTTTCTCTAATTCTTTGTTCTAATTGCATTATGTCTCTAATTATTATGTTCTTAGTTTGCTCTAGTTCTATATTTGATATAGTTCTAATTGATAATGAGTTTATGTATAAGTTTGCAAAGCGCTTAGCTCTTGACGCGAGGGAGTTAGGTGATAGATCACATGTGAGCGTGGTGCTTAGATGTTATTTATCTGCAAATGTATCCTATTGGCCGGGTCGTGTGGTAGTTCGCGATAGTGACAGCTTCGTTGATTCTTATATAGTCCACCCTCCGTTGATAGGACAGGCAGAACCGGTATTGTGGAGTAAGTCATGCGATGTTCTGATTTACTTTATCAATGTTCCTTATACATGAATGAAGAGTCTTTTATGCTATATATGATCTTGTAGATAACTAGAGTAGATTATGACTTAGTAGTTAGTAGATAACTTAGAATTCATTCTCTAGCTAATTCGACATCACCTACATATATGAGTAGTCTATTTTCTAATCGCTGTGTCATCTACCCATGAACTTATACTTTATTATCATTATCTTTATGGTTTACCCCCTGCTAAAAGTAAGTGACTGTGTGACGAGTTTCTCATTAGTAATCATGTTCTTGCAAGTTTATCTCTAGTCTATGCCTTGATAGATTTTGCCCCTTGATTTAATTTCATCTTCTTTAGATCCCTTGAGCAAAATTATAAATAACGATACCTGTAATACTTATCCTGGTGAAATGCTACAATGAGGTGTTTTATCTGTGCGCTTGCGGATAGAATAGATTATTTTCTAGAGAGCCCTTTACATTTATAAATACCTTTGTACACTCTGGCACCATGCTGGGATGACAACCTAGTATCTAAGTGGTGTTAGCTAGTGTCAACAACAGTCATGCCTAAACTTGAGAGAGAGCTCAAATTTAAAAACTAGGTACTTGGCAGAGCAACTATTCATCATATCCATGTAAGAGTTTATCATTAGAGTTCAATTTGGCATAGACACTTTATTTATTTATTTAGCAAACTAAGCAAAGATATAAGCACAAAATCTTTATTTGGGTTTTTATGATTATGCATCTTTTTATTATTTGAGTAAAGTATAAACGCGAGTAGAAACACTTAGCTGGATAATTGGGGGTGCTCTCCCCCAAGCTAGATTTTGACGTAATTTCTTCTAATGTAGCTAGCAGGTGGCAGAGGTGTATTTGAATGTCGGCAGCACCCTGATAGTGATTAGGATGTCCTCCGTCTGCTAGTCTTCTTTGATCCTTGAATTCTGTGGAGCTCAAATAGACAACAAAGCTTTGTGGAACTAGCATAAATATCTAGCATTTATCATGTTGAGCCTCCTCAATAAATGTTCCTCTTTTTAGTATGATCATAAATTTATTTTTATATTTTCATTTTTATAGCACATAAATATATTTATTTTATTTTTATGCCACCACAGTGAATGTACTTATGGGTTTTATGCCATGAGCATACTCACATGGGGCTTACTATTTTTAACATTTTTATTTTCTTTTCAAGATGATATGAACCTGATTAACTAAGCAAACTATTTTAAATAATTGAAAGAAAAAGGATAACTACCAATTTTACCTCTTGGCAAGGCGTTCGGTGTTTTTAAGTCCTCCGAACGGGACTCTCCGTTTTCTCAGTCGTCCTGGGATTCGCTGGATGGCGTAGTCGGTGGTTCCGGCGGCGCCTCCTTTTCGTGTATAACTATCTTCTCTCTCCACACCTAACTCGGTGCTACGGTCTCCTCAGGATAATTCTGTTCAAGTTGTATGTCTTCAGACCTTATCACTTCTCCTTCATAGTCTGCCCATCCGTCCTTGATGATTTGCCTCCTCTGGTTGCGGTTGCGTCGTCTTCTTCTTGTCCTGACCTGCTTAGAGTCTTCAACTATATAGTTAGGGTCAGTAAAATAGCGGTGTACCTTCTCAGAGGGGAAGTGCATGTGGACTTCTCCAGTTCCAATGTAGATGATTGCTTTAACGGTGCTGAGGAACAGTCTCCCAAGGATGATGGGTGGATCGTACTCGTCTTCTCCCATGTCAGTAACCTAAATGATCATCTATTTTGACAGGGACATCAGTTACTATACCTTCAACCTTTCAGAATCTTCTTCCCCTTGATGTAGAAACTGATCTTGGCAGCACTAGCATAGATGACAGCTTCCGAGGTCTTCAAGAATGGCCTCCCTAGGATGATGGGTGCCCTCTCATCAGTATCAGTCTCTATCACCACGAAGTCTGCTGGAGCGTATAAGGTACCAACTCGGACGTAGAGGTTCTTCAATATTCCCTTTGGGAAACTTAGCGTACGATATGCAAGCTGCAAACACATGGCTGTTTCTAATAAAGGATGTGTAAAGAATTTTTCATAGAGTACCCTGGGTATAATGTTGACGCTGGAGCCAAAGTCACAGAGTGCTTCTGGGAAGTTCACCATGCCGATAGAGATCGGGATAACGGGGCGTCCTGGATCGCCTCTCTTGACCGGCTGAAGGTCAGTAATTACTTCCACAACAGGGTTACTCCAGTAGTTACGTCCTCAAGTGTCTTAGGACAGTGATTGCCTGAGTGTCTAGTATCTCCAGTGTGTTTGTGCTCGTAGATCTAGGTTCTTCACTTGGTGGAGTCTGGGAGTCATAAAACTCCTTCATATTTTGCTCGAAGTAAAACTCCTTCATATTTTGCTCGAAGTGTACCTGCTCATAGAGACAAGGTAGAGATCAAGTGCATGGGCCCTGTTGGTGGAAAACACCAACAGAACCAAAAGTGTATTTATTCTTCTCTATCCTTAAGCATAGTGAGCAAGACAAAGTTGATGGATAATAAGATCATGAGTGTAGTATTTAAAACATTTGTCAAATGAGATCGCTCAACCTAATGGAAAGATAATCTATCTATACTTATGTTATATATATATACATATCTTCCAAAGATTGCGTGTGCAACATTTTAGCTCATAAGATTAGGAGTGTGGAATCATGAAGGTAGTACTATAAACAAAGATTAAAGGACTAAACATGCTGAATTAATTGAGTTGGTTATTTTAGAGTTATAAATCATACATGTTTGTCTTTTTATTCATGTGAACGCTAGAACCAAGGAGAAGCTTATAGAAGTGATAGTCAAGTACCTTAAGATGTTACCTTAAAGAGTGATGGTATAGTATCACCTTATGGAAGCTTTCCTTTCTTTGCGGTTGTGCATCGTGTTTGTGGCACCCTCCATGGATCATCTCTTGTGAGCTATTCCTTCCTTATGTAAATTGTTAAATTTCATGTGTCTCTCTCTTTGTCTCCGATGTGAGTTTATCTCAAGACTTCCCAGGTCGATATTGAAAGTTTTCCTGCAGGGGTTAGTCCAACAAAATATCCCATATCTACTATAGCATACTATCAGCTCAAAAATCAACCTAGACACCATGTCTAATTTGATTTAGGAGGGCATTTTAACCTAACCATCATGCTTAATTTAAACTCCCTTGGAAGTAAGATCATCATTCCTAAACTAAGCACCATGCTTAATTAAGAGATAAATGAAAATACTCCAAACCTAGACATATACTAAAGCAAATAAAGGTAGTATGAGAGCATTTATAGAGATCTACTTAAGTGGAGATGAAGTAGTGTGATTAGTATTTAACAAATTGAGCATGTCTCAAAGGTAGGGACAACCAACATAGCAACATGGCAAAGGATGTTTTTAATGTAAAGTACTCCCCCAAGCTTGAATTTTGCAAAATTCAAGTTTGGATATATTTAATTCAATGTTGTATGATGATTGGTTGCACATACCTTGTGCTTGTCATTCATCTGATCTTCTTGCTCCAATCCTGGAAAGGTTAGTGACAAGAATACCCGAAGGAAATTTTTTACAATTATCCTTATATGCTCAACACACGAGGTAATGTTGCAAATAATTAAAAGCTCATGTTATGATCTAATCAGTGCTTATTTTAGGACACAAGCTTGTCCTTGGGAAACCATCAATTTATGTCAGCGAAGTGGTTTCCCCTCCAACGCTGACCTATATCAAGATCAACTCAACGAGATATGCAATATTTATTATAGACATATGCATCGACAACCGCCCTTTTAAAGTTTTTATAAATAGAAACGAAGAGGGGGTTGGAGATCTCGAATGTGGTGATGTTGGAGAGACCAATGGATTGTGAAGATATTACATATGAGCATGGAGTAAATGAAGTGGCTATGAAATAAATTCCATGCTCATTAATGTTTGGAGTGAAATCCATGAGGTGTGGTGAAAATGGTAAGGTGAGTGTGGTAAAAAAGGAAAAGAAAAAGGATACACGGACGACTTGGTTCGAAACTAGCACAGCAACCGTTCCCCGACAACGGCGCCAGAAAGCTTGTTGGGCATTTTAAACACAAACAAAAAAATCCGCAAGCGCACGGATACCGATGTAGCTTTCACCCAGGAGTATTCCAGAGTATCGATTTTCCACAGGGAACGTGAGTGTACTAATTAAGATTCAAGATCGCCCAAGGATAACTATATAATTATTTTTGGTGGGAAGAGAGAAAGTTTCCTAAGAGTTCTCTAGTTGATCTAAGAATCCATAATTACTTCAAGATTATCTATTTCGGGACATCAGAACACTAACCACAGAAAGAGATGAGAAGGGGGCTACGACGCTCTGACTACGGTCCTACAAACACCGATCCGAACGAGGTGGAATACATCGACCGTTAGGGCTGTCACTACCCTAGGGCTACCCCAACAATCCGCAGGATTGGGTGCAATTACAGGTAATTGCAAGACTAAACACCACGTCTAATCTATTAATTACTACACTAGCGTTATAAAGACTAGAGCACTTAATGCAAGCGGGAATCCAATAAATAACTTGAATGTAAATAAAAGTAATTAAAGAACTCAGGAATTATGAATTGAAGAACTTGGAGAACGATGAAGAACGAACCAGTTGCTGCAAAAGTATAATGTTGAGGAAGATCTGACAGATCTGGCTCCTCCTCCGCTCTCCTCTTCTCTCTCCCTATTTTCTAGATTACAACTAGAACTAACTAGAACTAGAACTAGATGAACTAGAGGGATCCTCTCTACTTGGATGAAGAATTGAAACCCTAACTTTGATTCTGTAGAAGAGGTATGATCTCCAGGGACCAGGGGGCCTTGCTTATATAGTCTTTTCAGATGAATCTGTGTCGTCGGATCAAACCGACATTAATCGCATGATTTTCCTTGATCCCTTAGGTCGGTGGAGCGTGATCCACGAAACGGGTCCGGATTGGACACTGTAGCTGGGCGGGCGCCCTGGGCCAGGCCCCGTTCGGCCTCCGCTTCGTTCCCGTGGCTTCTGGAGTCTTCTAGATTGTAGAAAATTGTGCGGCATGTTAATATCTCTATGTAAACCCAACGTGTGGGCCTTTCCTCCGTATTTCCTGATAACCCCCTACAGAAATAGACAAACACCAAAACTCGTGGAATTCTGTCAGATAAAACCCTAAGTCTGGGTGTTGGTTGCATTTGGATCCTTTTCCATGATTAGTTGACGGTTAAATGTGAGCATTAAGGACCGTCAACACTCCACTATATATCCTTAGTTGTAGGGAGGCATAACATTAATGCCTTAAGAAAGACCCATAAATACCACATATATTAAGGGACTTGAGGGTGTCATATAATTAACCTCTGTGTTTTATTCTGAAAAGTTATAAAAACTCTAGAATAATGGTTCTGCAAAGAATTTGAGACATAATCCTTGACTTGATTGTTCTATCTTCTAATTGCTCAAGACTCATGCAAAAGTTGTAAAGCCCCATGGTTTAAGGTAAAACAGGTAAGTTTGAAGATGAGAGCAGTTATTGACTAATCCGGAGGAGAATCTTTGTTTGGGAGCATATGTACTTGGAAACAATGAAAATATTGTAGCAACTCCTGATCCAAATACATATACTACTTAGGCTTGGTTTGCCAAGGGACTGGCAAAAGGTAAGCTCGGGGGAGTTATTGACAGTGGATAACATCAACTTTTATTAAGACTTTAGACATGAAAAGATACATAAATACACACTAGTCTAGGCTTTTAACAACAATTTCCATGAGTTTTGGATATTTCATATTTTCTAGGGACTATTCCAGAAAAGCACTAAGGAGGGTTTAAAGTGCATAAAAATCACGAAACTTAACCACGACGAAATCAACCATTGGGACGTGGCAACCTTCTGGAAGACACAAGAGAAGATGGGACCCGCGAGGCCACTGGGTGGGGCCGACCGACCCCACATGGGGCCGCTCGGTGCTCTACCTAGTGTTCTCGGCTCCCACTTCTGGAAGCTTCCTCCACCGCCTCCAAGGATGCATCTCGGCCGTGTTCTAAGTCGGTTTGATCAAACGGCACACGTTCACCCCACCGGACTATAAAAGAAAGGGCAGACCACCCTGAAAGGAGAACTCATTCATTCAGCAAGGCCTCAAGCCATCAAGTCATCAAGAGCCTTCTAGTTCATCAAGAGCCTTCTAGTTCATAGTTCTAGTTCTAGTTCTAGTTAGATTAGAAGTAGAGGAGTTCTAGTTCATCGTCTGGATCTGGAGTGACTATCTAGAGCTACGGAGTCTGGCATAGTTCTAGTATTTCTATCTTATTGTATTCATCATGATTAGGGAAACATTAATAGACCTTTTGTTCTTAATTGCAATAGTCATTGTCTACTTTTATTATATGTCTATCATAGTGGGTATGATCCTATTGAATTTATGTAATTGTTCATATAGCGTTCGTCGAGAGGTACCCTGGGTGAATGGTTGGTAGTATGTAGATGTGGTGTTTAGATATCTTGCCTATCTGTGAGTGCATCCTGATGTGTTGGGTCGTTTGGTAGTCTGTGTACGTGATAGCTACATTGGTTCCTCTGTAGTCCATCCCCCGTACGTAGGCCTAGCACAGCACGATCGCGAAGTTTGGTGTTACTTTGTTTCTCACCTTCCCTAGATGATGTTTCGTTACATATGATCATGATGTAGGATACTGCTAATACAATGATTGTTAGGTTCTTGCACTAATTTAAGTTATTCATTGACACAGATTAAAGTACTTCATATATTTACTCTCTAGTTTATTTATTGGCTACATTAGATCTATGACTACAAAGTGCTATGATGATTATCTTTATTAATGATGCTTGATTATACTTTTTACCTTATATATATATTTATCTTGTGACCTCTACCTATTATGATTAGATTAATGATATGGGTAATAACATTTATTGCATTGAATATATATAATTAGTATCAAAACTATTTTAATACAATAGTCCTTCCCATTGGCATATATATAAATCAACAACCTGGTATACTCTAGGTAAAATGCTACAATGGTATAATTATCTGTCCGCTTGTAGAATTGTTCTTAGTTTATTTATTATATATTTATTTCTGCCTAGCCTTATTAATATATGTAAAACCTGTGTATATTCTTAGCATATATGATTAGGGATGGCAACCTAGTTCATGCTTAGGAATAATGGTATTAGATACATGGCTAGTTGCAAATGACAAGTTAATTACATACCAGCATTTTTAGCATTGTTGTTAGGATAGAGTTTATCTCTACTTTTTGTAATGATGTTAAGAAATGTTAACAATTAGAGATAGATCACTCAGCATAAAGGTAGGTCGATGTCTGATTAGTTCAAGAGATAGAAGATCCTAGGTAGCTCTAATCTACTAAGTCATTCATCTACTCCATTGCTACACTATCATATATGGCACAAAAGACTCTTCATCTATGTATAAGGAACATTGCTATAAAAAGCCAACACATAGCAGGACTTCCTACGCAACTGTGGTTCTACTTGTCCTATCAATGGGGGATGGAATACGAAGGACTCAACAAAACTATCACTTCCGCGATCTACCACACAACCCAACCAATAGGGTGCATTTGTAGGTAAAAGATATCTAAGCACCATGCTTACATGAAATCTACCACCTAACCCTCTCGTGAAGAGAGAGCGCTTTGCAAACATATACATAAACTCATTACCAATCATAACCATTTCAAATGTAGAACTAGAATAAACTAGGAACATAATAAATAGAAACATAATGATATTCAGAATAAAGTCACAAAGAAAAAAACAAGATAATACCAATCTTTGATGACGAAGATCCAGAATTCTAAGCACAAGCGCCTGACTCTTCCTCTATCTAGTCTAAACCTATGTAGAACTTGAAGAATTGGAGTAGCTATTCTAATTCTCTGGTGGAGAGATCTCTAAACCCTGGTTCTGCTGATGGCTACCTCTACTTCTCAAATCTCAAATGAATTAGAGAATGAAAAATTAGGGTTTCTCCTAGGGGGAGGGCCCCTGAAGATATAGCCCTCTAAGAAGCACCAAAGCCCTCGGATCAAACCGACCTAAACAGGTGGTCAAGATTACTCCTTAAGGTTGGTGGAGGTAGGATCTATGAGACTCCCCCTGATTGGTCCAGGGGGAGGGGCGGCCGCCCCCCGCCCAGAAACAATGCTAGGTGGGCCCCATCTTCAAGGTGTTGCCTTCCTGAGTCTTCAAGATTCTTCTTTGATTACTGGACGTGGTGTTGTTGATGCAAAAGTGGATCTGCAAACACAAAGGGATAATACCTGATTTCAATTTCAAGACGTGCCAGTCGATTTGACCTAATAATCGACAAGGATGAAGATTTGAACACTTTGGTCCTGACAACAGCGATGCGCCCACATGTCACGACCAAGAGGTGCTCACACAGAACTCGAGGACCATTGAGAATTACACTAGAACATGCAACTCACCAAATCGATGAGAACTCGTAAAAAGAAAAGTATGTAAATTGACGAAGACGTCGAAAAGTAGATGCAAAAGGAGGAGTAAACTTGTATTTGATATTGATTTTTTTACATCTTCTCTCGGCCTATATTTATACCCTAGCCTAAAGAGTTATAACCAAATACGACTAGGAATCAACTTTTAAGGTAAAATAGGACTCTTACATTAAATTATATTCTAACAAATATAGAAAAGGAAAACAATATCTATCTACTCTCATGTCCATCCCTTTCACGATGAAGTTCTCATCGGCTCTTGTCCCATCGGCATGCCACAAGCCTCATCAACAGCAGTCTTCACATCTCTCCTCATCAGCATCGACCATACGGCATAAGCCTCATTAGCAATAGTCTTCACATCTTTCTTCATCAGCATCGGCGACACGGCATCACAAGTTTTATCGATGACAACCCCTGAATCGGCAAACATCACCTCTGACCTTATCAATCAACACTTTGATTTTAAACTAATAGAATCCCTTCATCGATCACCATCCTCTATTGGCACCACTCTCCATTGGTTGATCCTTATTGGCATTTTCCTATTATAATACAACATTTTCTCTGCTACCAATTGGTCACCTTCACCCATGTTAAAAAACGGTGTCAACACATGCCCCCCAATTTCGGAGTATACAATCATTAATGCTGTGAAATTTACTCCAGATAACGATCACCATAATTATCTTCTTGACAAAAATTTGTTGGCAAACCCGAGCAAATCTAGCCCTGACTTTTGCGCCTCCATAAATATCGCACAACCTCCAACCATCTTTATCCCGACCAAAGCTAAAGCACAAGGGTAACAGTCCATCGGTAAAGGTTGGGCATCAGAACACACTACCGGTCAACTAAAATATTCCACATATCAGAATATCCCCAAAATCATGATTACTTGCCATCAAATCACCTACACAATCCCTTGATTGTCGTGCAAACAGTTACCATATCTATCTGAACAACCTTGATTTTTATGCATACGGTAGAGAGATAAGTCTAAAATGCCCTTACTCGGCTCAACCTATAAATACATCTCTTTTAGACACTCATCTTCTACCTCGCCATTTTCCTCCAGCGGCGGTTCTGACGAGCAAGCACATGTCTTCAACTAGCAAGAATCCTCTTCGGCAGAGTCTCTGAGTTCTCGGCCTCATCCTCGTCTTATCTAGAAGAAATGGTGATCAACTTCAATGTTTTCCTGAGGTCAATCCCGTAGTCATCCCCTTTTTACTGCAGTTCCCATTATTCTCGCAAGTTCATATACCCAGCAATTTTCCTTTTCTTGTCTTCTGTTTCTTTGATCCCTCAAACTTAGGAACTGAGCGATAAAATAGTTATCCCAACTGACCAACCCAACATCTAATGCTTGGGCCCGATGGGCAACTCAGATCCAACTGATCTGATAAACGTAGAAACCAACAAAATCCCATTTGGAGCTGAGAACTTTTCCCTAGATTTGTGGAAAGGCACTTTCTGTCGGTGTTTTTCCCCGGGGGGGGGGGTCACACCAACGAGTAAATTTGTATGCGTGCTTCCCTTTCCGGATGGTGATGCAAGAAGACACAGAGATTTATCCTGGTTCGGGCAAGAGAAGGCCCTACGTCCAGCGGGGGGAGAGAGTTTGTATTATCTTGCACCTAAGTGCTTGTACAGGGGCGAATACAAGCGTGGAATGAAATGTGTCGCTCTACTACGTGTGTGTGTGTGTTCTTGCGTTGTGATCTCTCCCCTTCTATTCCTGAGTCCCTCCTTTTATAGCTCCAAGGAGAGACAAAGGGTACATGCATAGATATTAGAGTATGGATCGATAGCCGCATGGAGCGCTGACCTACTCGAGGCTTCCGTACGTCATGGCCTCGAGCCGTCCCATCTTGATAGCTTGGTGATGATTACGCGTGCTCCTGCGTGCTGTCCTGCCAGCCGCCTTGTGCTGGTTCTGAGACCGCATGCTCGTATGGTATGGTGGCGGATCCAGCGGAGCAGCTGTGGTGTTGTCGGTCGATGCCCGACTCGTCCCCGAGAAGGGACCTCGTTCGGTCGAGGATCGGGCGCCGCGTAATAGGCTGACATCCGGAGCGCTGACCTGGGGTGCCTCGAGGGGGTCCTGATTAGACGTTCCATCCTCGTTTCCTGCGTCCTGACGCACCCTGGGTCGTTCGGTGGGAAGGCTGCAAAAAGAACGATGGGACAGAAGCTTGTTCCCTATCACGCCTTCCGTGACCCGGGTGTTAGGTGAGAAACGTCAGGTGCATTTAATGCTTTGGCTCGCGTGCGCGCGTCGGGCGGCGGACAGTGTCCTAATGCTCGACGTCTCTCGGTTCGCTCGAGCCCGCTTCCGTCTTCGACGGTAGTCGTTGCTCGAGCCCTGACCGATTCGCTCGACGCTATTTCCGTATTCGAGGCTGCGACCGTCGCTGGCGGCGTGTAAGTAAGATTAAGGCGTCGAATTGGGGGTCCCAACCTTCGTATGGGCAATCTCATAATGGGCATCGCTGAGGGTACCCCTTACCGATACCCTCGACAGTAGCCCCCGAGCCTTCATTCGAGCGCTAGCGCTCGAATGGAGGTTTTGATTTACGGTCGAATTTTCGTGGGGGCGCGCGAGCGACCCCGCGGGGTAGCCCCCGAGACCTCGGAGGAGTCTTTGACTCCTTCGAGGGTTATGTTATCTAATTCGCAGAAACGCTTTCGACACCAGTGGTGGAAGATTCTGACTGGCTCGTTTTTGCCCGTGGGTTTCGACGTACTCTCGATAGAGCGAGCGTCTTTCATCCCAAATTGAGTTCCTAGCGGGTAGTCCAAGTGAGAACCTGTGCCCCTTTCGAGGGGGGTCAGCTGTAGCCCGGAGGCGTCCTCATAAAGCAGGGTCGACGTGGTCGGGGATACCGGTCTCATTCGATAGAGTCCAGTGGCTCGATGCCTCCCTTCGGGGGGATTCCTCTCGACTGTCTCGATCCTACCTTGAACATCGCCAGCAAGTCCTCGAGGCGGGCCTCGATTTTCGACCACTCGCTGGGGATCCCTGACTCTGGCGCTCGAGATCGGCTGTCGAACCCTTTCGGCGGGCCAGCCATCGACCTCCCGAGACTTTTGCGGTTACGTCCCCTGGCTCACGAGGGAAGGAAACGGTCGTGGCGGTTCGCATTTCTGCCCGTTGGGCGTGTCTTTTTAGGCGGATGACGTTGCGACACCGTATCGGCGAGGAATTCGGAGAGTCCGGCCTGTGAGGAGTGAGAGAGAGCTGTCAGGCGGCGCATTTATGGGGGAGTTACCTTACTTCTCGGATCTGTCCGTTGGCGGTAAGCTGCCTATAAATATGTCGTCGTGTCACCGCCGTTCCTCTCCCTTCCGCCTTCTCGCTCTCGTTCTTTCGCTGCCTTTGCTTTCTCGTCATCTCACGCGCACACGCCCCCTCGAGCCGTAGCGAACCCACCGTCCCGTTAGCCAAGATGCCTGTAAGACTCGTCGCCGCCGATGACTGGCGCCCGTCATCGATGACGGAGCGCCGGCTGTTGGAGCTCGAGAAGGAGGGACTGCTGCGCCGCCGCACCTCGCTGTCGTCGCCAGAGTGGATCGCGCCGCCAGCGAGCCACAGGACGCCTCAGCCACCTGAGGGCTACGTGGTGTCCTTCGCCAAGTTCCACCGCCACGGTCTGGGCGCGCCTCCAAGCCGCTTCATGCGGGCCCTCTGCTTCCATTATGGGGTGGAGCTGCAGCACTTCTCCCCGAATGCCATCACCGTGGCGGCGGTCTTCGCCGCCGTGTGTGAGGGCTTCCTAGGGATGATGCCGCACTGGGAGCTGTGGCTCCACCTCTACAGGGGCGAGCTGTTTCACGCCTCCACCGGAACCACGGGCGTGAGGAAACCCGTGCGAGCGGGTTGCCTCAATCTGGTGCAGAAGACGGGGAAGACGGACCGGCCGCGGGAGTACATCCCGGTAGGGTTGTCGACCAACCATGCCGGTTGGGACTCTCAATGGTTCTACCTGCGGAACGACGACAACCTCCTACCTCCCTACTCGGGCCGTCTAATCTTGGAGCGCCCAGCGGACTGGACATACGGCGTCGTCCAAGCTCATCAGCCTCGGCTCGACCCTCTCCTCGACGCCCTAAAGAAGCTTCGCCAGGAAGGTTTGACCGCCGCCCTCGTCCTCTCGGCCGTCCATCATCGGAGAGTTCTCCCTCTGATGTCACGACCGCTGAGGATGGACGAGATGGGCCCTGGCGTCTCGTCTCGGGACCTCGAGGCATGTCGGATGTCCAGCGAGTCTCCGACGGACGATGAAGTCGCGGCCCGAGTCAGGGCCGCAATTGCCGGTGATTTTAAGCCGGAGCACGTCAACGGCTTCCCCATGCGACCCGACGCAGGCTCGATAGATCTGGTACGTTTTCTTCTTGCGCGCATCCTCGATTCTAGGTTTCCCCTCTCCCCTCTCTCTTTTTTTTTTCTAAGTCTACCTTAGTTTTGGCAGGGTCGGATTGATGTCCGGTCCTCGAGGCCTCCAGTAAAGGAGGACGAGGTCGATCGCGACAAACGGCGCCAATCCGCCGAGAAGTTGAAGTCCGCCAAGGACTCCGCAAAAAAGGGGGAGAAGAAGAAGAACCTCGACCGCCAAGCATTAGAGGCGCGTCGAGCCAAATCCAGGCAGAGGGGGGAGCCTGAGGAAGAATCCCCCAACGACGACGATGATGACGACGAGAGTAGCGACGACTCCGAGGGGATGGCGTCGCGTCTCGATCGGATCCTCGAGGGCCCGCCTCGAGATGACGTCGACGCCCCCCAGACGGAGGCGCCGGAGGAGGGTCCGAGCGGGTCTCGTCGTCCCCGGCCCGACGCTCCTTCCGCGCTCAAGGCGGGCCAGGACGCACCGCGCCCTCCCCTGGCGCCCAAGGAGAGCGGTCCGGCTAGGTCCCAGGCGTCGGGGCCGCTGACCCGCGGTCGCGCTGCGGCTTCTGAGAAAGGAGACGCCAGTCGTAGGAGCGCGAGTCCCGGCGCCCGCCAAGCGGGACCCGACGTACATAGGCCAATTTCTGCCCTCGAGGGGCCTAGCGCCCCGACGCGGGGTGGCTCGAGGACCGCTGGTCGGGGTGGCGGAAGGCGAGCCGTTCTGCCCGTCGGGTAAGCCCTCTTGCTATTGCGGTCTTTGTCCCTTCAGTCTCTCGCCTTTCCTCACATGCTGGCTTTTTCTCAGGCTGAAAAGGACCCTCGAGCAGGCCCAACCATCGATGGCCAAGAGGCTCAGAACGGGTGTCGCCTCCACGGAACCAGGTTTGTAGTTAATTCCTGCGTGTCGCGATATTATTATGTCGGTTATCATAACGCCTGACCCTTACCCTTTGTTTTGCAGGCCCGTCAAGCACCCAACCTTCAGCCGGCGTCGAGATGGCTTCGCCTCGTCCCGCGCCTACTCCGCCGCCACCAACTCATGATGCGACCCCCCAGACACGAGCGTCAGAGGGAGCCCCCGAGTCCCCTCGATTGGGGGTCGAGGGGGAGCCCATCACCATCAGCGATACGTCTGATGGTAACGAAGCGTCTGGGGGCGTTCGACCCATGGAGGAAGAGGCGTCGACTCCCAACGTCGCAGGACGGACTCCCTGGCCCGCAGGCCTTCGAGCCCTCGAGACGCAAAGGAAGATGGAGGAGGAGGAGGTGCGGGAGCGCGAGGCGGCGCAGCCGTCACTGGAGCAGCAGCAACAACAACCCCAGCCGGAGGAGCAACTGCAGCATCAGCATGACGAGCAGCAGCAGCAGCTGGGGCGGCGACAGCAGCTGGGGGGCCAAGAGAACGAGCCACTCGAGCCCCCGCCTCAAATTTTGGCCGGACCGGCGCCGCAGGCGTCGCAAGAGCCCGGCGATCAAGAGGGAGATTTGCCGGTGTACGGGCCTCCCACCCCGGCGTGGCTTCTCCCGGGGGCGCCTGCCGCGATCCGGGCAGAGTCAGGGCGAGCGGACGGAGTGGTGGCGCTCGCCTGCATGATGCGCACCCCCACCGACCCCGAGTCCGAGATCAAAAGGACACTCTACGGCATGGACGGGATCGCCCCAGAGTTCCTCCGGGAGCGTCGAGCGTGGGAGGACCGCTTCCCCTCTGAGGAGGACGAGATCGGGTCGTCTGGGAGTAAGGACGGTACATGGAAGACGGTGGATGACGACGGGCGGTTCCCTTGCCTCGCCGACCTGTTCTTGCGCCACGGGGGTTCCCTCGAGACCGTCGAGAACTTTCTCCGCGGCGTCAAGGTGCGGGCCGATCGGGAGATGGAGAACTGGTGTCCCGATCGGATTCGTATCCGAGCTTCCAGCGACCCGTCCGAGCCCAATATCTTTCTTGACGACAAGAAGGAGGTCGAGAAGTGGGAGCACGTCGAGGAGCTCCGCCTTTGGATGAAACACGTGGTGGGGCTCCTATCGGACGTCATCAACAATGGGCTTGGGCCAGCTTATTTTGTAAGTGTTTCTCGAGCTCCAATCTTGGTGGTGCTTTAGGGTTTCTGTGTTCTAATCCCCCTGACCTCTGATTCGCAGGATATGAAGGAGACCTCTCGCATCAAATCTAGCTTCATACATGCCACGAGGGGCGGATGGGAGCAGCTTCCCCTCCTCAAGGATCAACTCCTCGAGTCACAGGAAAAGCTGCTTAAAGCTTATAAAGATCTGATAGCACTCGAGGAGGAGAAGAAGGTGAGGGAGGCTGCTTTGGCCGAGGCTCGAGAGGTCTCGAAGAAGGCGGAGGAGGAGGCGATGCGGCTACGGGAGCGGGCTCTTACGGTCGAGGAGGCCGCGTCCAGAGCCCGGGAGGAGGTCCTGTCCCACAAGGGCATCATTGCGGACCTGGATAAGGAGAAGGGCCTTCTCCAGACCGACCTGGACTCCCTCCGCGATACTTTCCAGAAGATGAAGGTGGCGTTCGTGGACAGTGAGGTCGCCAGGGGTGCCGCCGAGGACGCTAAAAAGAAAACCCTCGAAGACCTCGAGATGGAGCGAGCTCGATCCCGCAGTCTCTCTGACGACGTCGAGCGTCTGAAGGGAGAACTGCTAGAGAAGAGTGGAGCCGTCGCTCAGGCTGGCAGGGTGATCGAGGATCTCCGCGTTGCCAATACTGAGCTGACGCGTTCCAACAGAGAGATCGAGCGTGCCAATACCAGATTGGTTGGCGAGAACACGGCTCTAGAGGAGAGCATCAAAGGTATGTTCCCTTTGTCGAATTTCCTTTTCGAGGTGTGTTTGAGTTTTTTCTAAAGCTCCTTTGTATCGGTATCTGTAGGGCTCAAAGACGAACTCCTGGCCGCCCAAGCCGAGGCTCGCAACTCCAAGGCTCAACTCGAGGCTGAGGTTGCTTTGAACCGTCGAGTGCGGACGGCGATAAGCGATCTCTCGACCTCTTGGGAGGTCGAGCCTATGGATGAGTCGAGGGAGGACTCTCGAGGTGACGCACTGGTTGATCAGCTGTGCTACTTAGGTGCGACGCTGCGAGATCGGGTGCGGGATGCCCTCCACATCGGGGTGAAGCGGGCGATGGCGGTTGTCTGCTCGGGCTTCTCCTACGACATGGAGGTAGTATCCCACGGCTTCGTCACCGACATCTCTAAGACCGACGCGGAGAACGAAGAAAGACTTCACACTTTGATCGATGACGCGGAGGCCCCTGGAGAGAGGCTGGCCAAGCTATTTGAACCTGAGGTGCTTCCTCCTGAGACTGGCTCGGGCGGAGGTGAGGGTGGCGGTCAAACCATGGACTGAGGCCTGCGAGCCTGCTCGGGGTGCCTGGGGCCCCTTGTATAAAACTTAGTTAATCCTGTTTCTGAGCGATACAGTACTTTTGTGGTTGTTAAATGTTTGTTTGTCTTTCCACCCGAGGTTCTTTTGTTTCCTTTGCGCCTACACATGTGTTCCTTGTTCGATTTTTCGTAAAACACAGCCTCGATCGCCTCGAGGGTGAGGGAGTGAGTAGAGTTTCCATAGCCCGGGGGCGTAGGTGTTCTCAGGCTCGCTATCCTTCGGCCCTCGAGGGGCTCGAGGCGCCTCGACTACTCGATCGTTCAAGGTTTACTAAGTAGGAAATAGAGAAACTTTTTGGCTTTTTCGACGCTTGGGGAGGGGTCGTCCCTCTGGTAGCCCCCGAGGGGGTGCGGACTATGATGGGTCATGGTCGGCATCCCCTTTTAACGTCGAGACTATAATTCGTAACTATTTTTGGTACAGAAAGAAACTGTTCGAGGGAAAGACTTTATTTATTCATGCGTTCATTTACAAAGTCTTCGTACAAAAAGTAGGATCGTAAATCTAGGACTTCTACGGGTAGAATCGACGTAGCTGTTCGATGTTCCATGCGTTGGTGAAGACTGCCCCCTTTTCGTCCGCCAATTTGTACGTTCCTGGCTTAAGGACCTCGGCCACCACATACGGGCCTTCCCAAGGTGGGGTTAGCTTGTGGCGTCCTTGGTTGCTTTGCCGGCGTCGTAGGACAAGGTCGCCTACGTTGAGGTCCCTCTTGCGCACGTGCTTGTCGTGGTAGCGTCGGAGTCTCTGCTGATATCTAGCAGAGTTGAAGAGGGCCACGTCTCGAGCTTCCTCGAGTTGGTCGACCGCGTTTTCTTGAGCTTCTTTGTTCGATTGCTCATTGTAAGCCTTGAGTCGAGGTGACCCATACTCGAGGTCTGTGGGGAGGATAGCTTCAGAGCCGTAGACCATAAAGAACGGGGTGTATTTGGTGGCTCTGCTCGGTGTTGTCCTTAGGCTCCATAGGACCGAGGAAAGCTCCTCGACCCATCTCTTGCCGAATTTCTTCAATCGATTGTAGATCCTTGGCTTGAGCCCTTGTAAAATCATGCCGTTGGCACGCTCGACCTGGCCGTTAGTTCGAGGGTGGGCTACTGCGGACCAATTCACACGGATGTGATGCTGATCACAGAAATCCAAGAACTTTCTGCCAGTAAACTGGGTGCCGTTGTCGGTGATGATGACATTGGGGATCCCAAATCGGTGGATGATGTCGGAGAAGAAGAGGACGGCCTGCTCGGAGCGGATGTTAGTGATGGGTCGAGCCTCGATCCATTTAGAGAACTTGTCGATAGCCACCAGCAAATGTGTATACCCTCCTTTCGCCTTTTGTAGAGGTCCTACTAAGTCGAGCCCCCACACCGCAAACGGCCAGGTGATGGGGATCATCTGAAGAGCATGGGCGGGCAGGTGCGTCTGTTTGGCGTAGAATTGGCACCCATGACACGAGCGTACGAGCTCGACGGCATCCGCCACGGCCGTTGGCCAGTAAAAGCCTTGCCGAAAAGCGTTTCCTACAAGGGTCCGTGGGGCGGCGTGGTGGCCACAAGCCCCCGAGTGCAGGTCGTCGAGGAGTTTTCGGCCTTCCTCTATGGTGATGCAACGCTGTAAGATTCCCATTGGGCTCCGTCGATATAGCTCGTTGTCTTCACCATAGCTCACATATGACTTGGCCCGTCGAGCGATACGGCGAGCTTCTGTCCTGTCTTCTGGCAACTCACCGCGGATAAGGCAATCGAGGAACGGTGTGCGCCAATCGAATGGTCGACCCGGTCGTCGTTCTATTTCCATCACCTCCTCCTCCTCCATTAAGAGCGCATCGACAGCATTGGTTGGTTGGGCGATGGTGGTATCGGCGCCAGCCCCCGTGCCTAAGTCGACGGATGGCTCGTGTAGATCTTTTGAGAATACATCAGGCGGCACTGTGCCCCTGGTTGATGCAATCTTGGCGAGTTCGTCGGCTGCCTCGTTGTAGCGTCGAGCGACATGGACGAGCTCGAGGCCGTGGAATTTGTCTTCGAGTCGACGTACCTCCTTGCAGTATGCTTCCATTTTTGGGTCATGGCAACTCGAGGCTTTCATTACCTGGTCGATGACGAGTTGGGAGTCGCCTCGGACGTCGAGGCGTCGGACTCCTAACTCAATAGCGATCTTGAGACCGTTGACGAGGGCCTCATATTCTGCGACATTGTTAGATGCGGCGAAATGAATCCTTATTATGTACCTCATGTGGACGCCCAAGGGTGAGATGAACAGCAGGCCGGCCCCGGCCCCAGTTTTCATGAGTGACCCGTCGAAATACATTGTCCACAGCTCCGCCTGGACCTGAGTTGGGGGAAGTTGGGAGTCCGTCCATTCTGCGACGAAGTCTACCAGGGCTTGCGATTTGATGGCCTTTCGAGGCGCATAAGTGAGAGTCTCGCTCATGAGCTCGACCGACCACTTCGCTATCCTTCCCATGGCCTCCTTGCTCTGGATTATTTCGCCCAAAGGGAAAGAAGAGACCACCGTGATAGGATGACCGAGGAAATAATGCTGCAATTTACGGCGGGCAAGGATTACGGCGTAGATCAGCTTCTGGATTTGGGGGTAACGCGCCTTGGTCTCCGAAAGCACTTCGCTGACGAAATAGACCGGCCTTTGGACTGGCAGCGCGTGACCCTCTTCTTGTCTTTCGACCACCACCGCCGCGCTGACGACCTGGGTCGTTGACGCGACATAGAGGAGCAGCGGTTCCGCAGGTTGAGGTGGAACCAGGACTGGTGCCGAAGTCAGCGTCTTTTTCAGCTTTTCAAGTGCTTCCTCGGCCTCGGGGGTCCAAGAAAAACGCTCGACCTTCTTCAGGAGTCGATATAATGGTAATGCCTTTTCTCCTAGTCTCGAGATGAAACGGCTCAGAGCCGCCAGGCACCCCGTGACTCTCTGGACACCCTTGATGTCTCGGATTGGCCCCATTTTCGTGATGGCCGAGACTTTCTCGGGGTTGGCCTCGATACCGCGCTGTGAAACAATGTATCCTAAGAGCATGCCTCGAGGCACGCCGAAAACGCACTTCTCGGGATTAAGCTTAATCCGGCTGGTGCGCAAGCAGCTGAAAGCAACTTGGAGGTCCTGGATCAGGTCTCCTCGTTGCTTTGACTTGACGACAATGTCGTCGACATAGGCCTCGACCGTTGAACCTATATGTTCGCCAAATACGTGGAGCATGCAACGTTGATACGTGGCTCCCGCGTTTCGAAGCCCAAATGGCATGGTCACGTAGCAATACATCCCGAAAGGCGTGATGAAAGAGGTCGCGAGCTGGTCTGACTCTTTCATTTTTATTTGGTGATAACCAGAATAAGCATCAAGGAAAGAAAGGGTTTCACATCCCGCGGTAGAATCGATAATTTGATCAATGCGTGGCAATGGAAAAGGAACTTTCGGACATGCTTTATTCAAACTAGTATAATCGACACACATCCTCATTTTCCCATTCTTTTTCTTAACTAATACAGGGTTCGCTAACCAGTCAGGATGATGAACCTCCTTGATGAATCCGGCCGTCAAAAGCTTTTGGACTTCCTCGCCAATGATCTTGCGCTTTTCCTCGTCGAATCGGCGCAACCGCTGCTTCACTGGCTTGGAACCGGCTCGAATCTCCAAGGAGTGCTCGGCGACTTCCCTCGGTATGCCCGGCATATCCGAGGGACTCCATGCAAACATATCAGCATTCGCACGGAGAAAGTCGACGAGCACGGCTTCCTATTTGGGGTCGAGGTCGGTGCTGATTGACAGCACCTTGCCGTCGGAGTTGTTGGGGTCGAGCGGGATCTTCTTAGTGCCTTCCACCGCCTCGAAGCTGCCCGCATGACGTTTAGGTTCTGGAGCCCCAGCGGCCATGGCTTCGAGCTTCGCAACGAGCTCGGTGGAGCTCTCGACCGCCTCCCCATACTCGACGCACTCGACGTCGCACTCGTACGCGTGCTCGAAGGAAGAACTGATGGTGATGACGCCTTTGGGACCAGGCATCTTCAGCTTCAAGTATGTGTAGTTGGGTATAGCCATGAACTTGGCGTAGCCCGGGCGTCCGATGATGGCGTGGTACGTGCCTCGGAACCCAACCACCTCAAAGGTGAGGGTCTCCTTCCTGAAGTTGGCCGCTGTGCCGAAGCAGACCGGTAGGTCGATTCGACCTACTGGCAGTGCCTTTTTCCCTGGTACGACGCCATGGAAACCGCCGGCGCTTGGCTGGAGGCGTTCTCTATCGATGCCGAGGAGATCGAGGGTCTCGAGGTAGATGATGTTGAGGCTGCTGCCGCCGTCCATCAGCACTTTCGAGAGTCGAGTGTTGACGATGATGGGGTCGACGACGAGCGGGTAGACGCCTGGGGCGACCACCTTGTCGGGGTGATCTTCTCGGTCGAAGGTGATGGGAGTGCTCGACCAGCTAAGATACTGGAGCACCGCCATCCTTGCTGCAAAGACTTCGCGACGCTCCCTTTTGCGTTGCCTCGAGGTCAACTGAGTCGAAGGCCCGCCATAGATCATGTAGCAGTCGTGGATGGCGGGGAAACCGTCGTCATCTTTGTTGTCCTCCTTGCCGCCAGCCTTCTCCTTCTTGGAGTCATCACGCGCATCTTTTTTGAGCCCCTGACCGTCGAAATGCTTTCTCAGCATGCGACAATCCTTGAGTTTGTGGTTAGCGCCTCCCTTATGGTAAGGGCACGGCTCCTCCAACATCTTGTCGAAGATTCCCCCCTCCGGAGGGCCTCGCGGCTTCTTTCGATCCATCGTGGCGACAAGGTCGTCACCCGAATCTCCCTGGTGGAACTGCCGTACTTTCTGCTTCTTTTTATTTTTCTTGAGGCCTCGACCGAAAGTCCCTTCTTCATCGACGGGCTGCTTGCCTTTTCTTCCTTCTGAGCTGAAGAAAGCGCCGACTGCCTCCTCCCCTGCCGCGTAGTTAGCTACTACGTCCATCAGCTCGTCGACGGTCTGAGGTCGATTGCGGCCTAATTCCCGCACCAAGTCTCGGCTGGTGGTGCCCGAGACAAACGCCAAGATGACGTCGTGGTCGGGAATGTGTGGCAACTCCGTGCGCTGCTTCGAGAAGCGTCGAGCGTACTCCCGAAGAGTCTCTCCTGTCTTCTGCTTGCATTTGCTGAGGTCCCACGAGTTCCCTGGCCGTATATAGGTCCCTTTGAAGTTACCCTCGAAGACTCTGACCAGGTCAACCCAGTTGTGAATCTGATTGGCTGGGAGTTCCTCGAGCCATCGACGGGCGGTGTCGGAGAGGAAAAGGGGTAGCTGTCTGATGATGGCTCGATCATCCCCCCGAGCGCCGCCTAGCTGACAAGCCAGCCTGAAATCGGCCAGCCATAGCTCCAGCTTGGTTTCTCCATTGTACTTCGCGATGCTGGTTGGGGGTCGGAATGGACTAGGCAGGGGCGTGCTGCGAATCGCTCTGCTGAACACCCGCGGGCCTGGTGGCTCGGGGGCCACTCGGTCCTCGTCGCTGTCGTACCTCCCACCGCGATGCGCGCTATAACCACGTTCTTCCGCGTCTCCGTGCCGTCGGCGTCTATTTTCTTTGACGTCGTGTCGCACGTCGTGTCGACGTTGATTGTCGGCAGGGAGGATGAGAGCGGCCTTTCTGCCTCGAGGGGGAGGTTGTTGCTGGACAGACACCTCCTCTTCGATTAGAGGCTGTTCGTCGCGTTTCTCTGTGGCAGCTTCTCGTCGTCGAGATGCCGAACTTTCGGCTTGTTGAACCGCTGCCACCTGGAGCAACGTCTGAACTTCATCTCGAATTTGTCGGGCCTGGGAATTCGATGGTTCTGGCATGTTACGCAGCAGCATCGTCGCTGCCACTACATTCTGGCCTGCCCGAGGGAAACGGCCGACAGGTTGCTCCGCCTCCGTGTCTCCGACGATCTGTCGATGTACCTCTCGAGCGCGTCTGCGGACACTTCTGCCTGGCGGGTAGGGCAGGTCTTGTTCGAGGATTTGCTCGAGCAGGACGAGGCGCTCGCGATCTTCGTCGAGCTTCATCTTGAGCTCCCGCAGCTGCGCGAGCTGCGCAGTTCTATCTTTCTGAGGAAGAGGGTCGAACCGTCCATCGTTCCCAGGTGTCCTGGGGTCTTCTTGCGCCGCGGGGGCTCGTCCACCCGCAACAGCATCCCGTGTCTCGTCGGTGGTTTCTGCCGCTCCGTCGAGGTGATAGCATTCCCTCGTAGGGTCATAGCTGTCTGTCTCGGAGTCGGAGTCCGGCTCGGCAGCGTGGAGACATTCACGTCCTTCCTCCAGCCATCGTTGCCTGAGGGAGGTGATCGAGTATCGTCCGGGGCCTAGCCGGCGGAGGCCCCGTACTTGGGAAAGGTCCGGCAGTTCGGACGTCGGCCGCCGCTCTTCGGAACTACGTGGGATGACCATTGGTCTTTCCACGTATGTCTGAGCGTTTGGGCATATCGTCTTGGCGAGCGATGCCGCGGCGTTGTCCAATCCGAACGGCAGTGCCGTCCTTGGAGAGAACAACCCGCGTGAAGGTAGCCTAGCTGCGGTGGGGGAGGGTGCACGAGACGCGTCTCCCCCCGTCGTCGCGGGATGCTGAGTCGTCGCGCTTGTCGCTCGGTCAGACGGTGTTGCCGACCCGTGGTCCGCATCCTGCCTTGCACGAGTTGTTGGTCGTGCCGAAGCAAGGGGGCCGCGGTGGTGCTGCCCGCGCCTCTTCTTAGGCGGGGAGGCGTGGTGGTGAGGGCGTCTTGGAGCCTTCAACCGTGCTGGCGTAACGCGGACTCCTCCTGGTCCTTTGACCGAGAGCAAGATCATGTCGTAGCCGAAGCCCGTAGACATGAACTCGAGACTCCCAAACCAAATCACCGTGGAGTGCGGAAGCGGCGAGGCAGGAGTAGCCATCCGGAAAGTGGTGGGAAATCGGTGAAAAACACGCAGGACCCCTACCTGGCGCGCCAACTGTCGGTGTTTTTCCCCGGGGGGGGGTCACACCAACGAGTAAATTTGTATGCGTGCTTCCCTTTCCGGATGGTGATGCAAGAAGACACAGAGATTTATCCTGGTTCGGGCAAGAGAAGGCCCTACGTCCAGCGGGGGGAGAGAGTTTGTATTATCTTGCACCTAAGTGCTTGTACAGGGGCGAATACAAGCGTGGAATGAAATGTGTCGCTCTACTACGTGTGTGTGTGTGTTCTTGCGTTGTGATCTCTCCCCTTCTATTCCTGAGTCCCTCCTTTTATAGCTCCAAGGAGAGACAAAGGGTACATGCATAGATATTAGAGTATGGATCGATAGCCGCATGGAGCGCTGACCTACTCGAGGCTTCCGTACGTCATGGCCTCGAGCCGTCCCATCTTGGTAGCTTGGTGATGATTACGCGTGCTCCTGCGTGCTGTCCTGCCAGCCGCCTTGTGCTGGTTCTGAGACCGCATGCTCGTATGGTATGGTGGCGGATCCAGCGGAGCAGCTGTGGTGTTGTCAGTCGATGCCCGACTCGTCCCCGAGAAGGGACCTCGTTCGGTCGAGGATCGGGCGCCGCGTAATAGGCTGACATCCGGAGCGCTGACCTGGGGTGCCTCGAGGGGGTCCTGATTAGACGTTCCATCCTCGTTTCCTGCGTCCTGACGCACCCTGGGTCGTTCGGTGGGAAGGCTGCAAAAAGAACGATGGGACAGAAGCTTGTTCCCTATCACGCCTTCCGTGACCCGGGTGTTAGGTGAGAAACGTCAGGTGCATTTAATGCTTTGGCTCGCGTGCGCGCGTCGGGCGGCGGACAGTGTCCTAACGCTCGACGTCTCTCGGTTCGCTCGAGCCCGCTTCCGTCTTCGACGGTAGTCGTTGCTCGAGCCCTGACCGATTCGCTCGACGCTATTTCCGTATTCGAGGCTGCGACCGTCGCTGGCGGCGCGTAAGTAAGATTAAGGCGTCGAATTGGGGGTCCCAACCTTCGTATGGGCAATCTCATAATGGGCATCGCTGAGGGTACCCCTTACCGATACCCTCGACACTTTCCGATCCTAGCCAAAAACCACCAAAGGATGGAAAAATTGGTTTCTGAGGGTTAGTGGAGCTAATGAGATATACTGGACAGAACGCAAGCTAGATCAGTGCATTAGGCTCTCCATTGTCGATATGGAGAAGAATGAATCGATGATGATAGCAGCTGCTTATTTTTGGTCAGACGATCATGGCCTAGCTACCCCTTCCCTTGCCGATGTCTACATGCTTATGGGCTTGGACATCTCAACTGCCGATGATGGTAGGCTTTTCAACAGAAAGTTGATTACAAAGTAGACACTCATGACATCGGTGGCTAGATAGGATATGTCCAGAAATATCAGCAAACCGGATCGGTCTGCCAGAGAGAACACGCTATCTTCTTAAATATGTGGCTGGACAAATTCATTTTCTGCGGCCGATCGATAGGGCCAACCTATGTTTACCTCACAGCAGCCGAGTCACTAGCCAATGGTTCCAAATTCCCTCTTGGCTGATATCTCCTAAGCTCCACCTATCATCTCCTCCACCAAGTAGCTGAGAAACTCCTACTTGGCAAACCCATCGGCAATCTGGGAGGCCCATGGTGGTTCATCAACATGTGGCTAAACGCTCATATACACAAGCATCTGTAGTAGAATTTCTATACTCAACAATTCCCTTAGGACATCGCCGAAGATTACGAGCTAGCAGATGATGAATCGGCAACCCGCTCACCCCTCAACTTTGGAGAAGCAATCAAGTCCTTCCTGGGAATGAAGCAAATGAAAACCAGATTGGCAGATTTTTTTAGACTCTCTACAATGGTCTCTCTCGTGAGCACCGGGCCTGGATGCCCTATGTTGACGAGGACTCCAGATTCCCCCTCCTCTTCCATCCTACCGATGAGGCGCTGAATAAAGATAATGACTTGATGATGGCCATCATTACTCCTCGGGCGATCCCAGTGAACACATTTGGTAGTGGGAAAAATACTAGTGCCACTTATGAATTTTACAACCCGTTGACATTAGCCTGTCAATTGGCCTTCGGTCAACAGCCAATTAAGCTTTGCTATGCCAATGTGATCAAGCCAAGGGAAACAATCACAAGTGGTCTTGACTGGATCAGGGTAGCTCAACTCCCCCTGATGCCGATACTGCAGACATTGATCTGTCCACCTCGGTACTAGCCTCCTTCATTACTGGGTCTTATAAGTCATGGTGGCAAGAATGGAAAGGGTAATTGTTTGCAGCATCGGCTCATACATATCGGCACATGATCGACTCCGAGCACGATATCCCCGATGACGCGGTAAGCTTTTTCCCAACACTTAGTCTTCTCTTTACTTTTAACTTTATTAGCAACTGACTTTTTATTTGACAGGTTGATAACCTAGCGCCAACGATGAGCAAAAGCGGGCAGCCGTTCAATCTTCAACCAGTGTCCCCGATCTCTCTGATCGGCCATAATGCTCCCAGCTTGGCAGCCCTGATGCATCGCGGAATTCGTTCCAGGAAGACCACTACCAAGCCCCTGAAGGCCACTCCATCAGTCGCTGCTGCTACCCTTGCACAAGCGTTTAAGGTAATCAACCTCAATTGTTCTAATCATGCCGATTTCAATCCATATTTACACCATCTTTCCAGGGAGTTACAACTGCAACTAGGACATCATCGGTAACTCCCTCTTTACTAGACACCACCATTAACGAACCCTCAGAGGTATTTTTTGTCTTCGTATTTACCTTACAAAACATCATGCTTTATATCTGTTTTGAAGCAGCAAATCGCTGCATCGGCAAGAGCTTAGGATGTTCAACCATCGGGAGCCGATGCCCCCAGCCACGGCCACCAAGACCCAAGCCAAGCGCGAAGTCACAAAAGATACCAAGGCCTAGCCGAAGTGACAGAAAGTTGTACCATCTTCTCCCCCTCAACCAGCACCTCAAAGTCAAGCCGAACTGGCCGATGTACCCGAACAAATAGTTGATCCATCCGATCAGGGCACGTCATCGGCCATCGCTTCTGAGCAGATTACCGCTGCTGTTACACAAGGTATATCATCGGTTATCACATTTCAAGAATTTTCCACCGATGAATTTGCAAAGAATCCTACATTATCTTCACTATTAATCGATTTTGCACTTGAAGATATCCCATCGGCAGACCCAGCCGATCAAGGCACAATTCAAATCGTATCTTCCAGCCAAAGGCATGAGATTGCCCTGAAACAAGTAAGCCATCTGATTTGACCGATCTGCATTATCCACACTTGTCCCCGACTAATTCTTCCCCTTTCTATTTTTCAGGAACAAGACTCCCCTGATAGCTTATTTTCTTTCACTATCGACATCTCTGATGATGACGGAGAAGAAGCAAGCTCCTCACTGGTGCTTGGGTCGTATCGACGGAAGTCAAATCAAAGCTGGAATACCTGTTGAACTTACTGCAACAAAATATAGCTCCGTTAGTGGACGATTCGGACCTAGCAAAAGTCATCTTCAAAGCAATCCATGGTCAAGTACCTACCGATGTTGAGGAAGTGCTCTTTCAAGTTGCCCATCTGGAGAGTCGCCAACTTCAATATCAAAAGGCCACTCAACGCCTTGCCGACAGAGCTGCCCAAGCTCAGCTCAAAGAAGAGATGCTATAAGTGAAGTTCGTTGCCAATGAAAAGCACAAAAGCATCGGCAATTTGCAAGTTTCAGGCACCAAATTGAAGCAAAAGATTATAGATCTGTTGGCAAAGAGAGAAGCTCTGCTAGCTGAACTCAAGCAAGTCGAAGAAGCACTGACTCAGGCTAAGCAAGAAGAAAGACAGCTGCCCGATATGATCAAGGGCCTTCAGCAAGAAAGGGATGCTCAAGCCCGCAAAGCCCTGCTAATGATGAAGAAGCTCAAGCCAGTGGAGGGCTCAGCCGATGAAGATACCAAAGAGATAGAGGAAGCCAACCAGATTCGCCTGCGTGCGATATCGGCTATCCAGTCTTTGTTAAACTTGTAAATTTCTTCATCGCAGTATGTTGCACCAGTACTCCTATAAACACTAATATTTTGTCCAGTCGATAGGATTGTTATCGGCACCTAAACTTTCATGCGTCAACCCAAATACTCAGGTAGTACTTCTTTAAATACTTTCCATTTAATGCTCTAGGAAATTCAACCCCTTCGAGGGTTTCTAGGATATATGCATTGCTAGGAGCAGATCGACTTATTCGATAGGGTCCTTCCAATTAGGAGACCATTTACCAAACTTTGAACTTTTCGTCCCAATCGGTAAAATCAACTTCCAAACTAACTCTCCATCAACAAATTCTTTGGTTTTTACCTTTTTATCATACCACCTGGCTACTCTCTTCTTATTTTCCTCAATACTAACCAAAGCTTTCAACCAATGACCTGCCAAATCTTCTAACTCATCCTTCATCAGAACATCATAATCATCTTGAGAGAATATCCGCCTAGAGCCAATTTTAATTTCCCAAGGTAGCACCGCATCATGTCCGTACACCAACTGATAAGGCGACACTTTAGTTGCACCATGACACGCCATCTGATACGACCAAAGGGCTTCATTTAACACTGTATACCACCGCCTAGGGTTTTCCTCAACTTTACGCTTAATGAGTTTAATGATCCCTTTGTTAGAAGCTTCAGCCTACCCATTAGCTTGAGTATAATAAGGAGAAGAATTTAAAACTTTAATCCCCATACCGATTGCGAATTCATCAAATTCTTCGGATGTAAACATAGTACCCTAATTGGTAGTGATCGTCTGAGGAACACTGAATCAGTAAACAATATGCTCCTTTACAAAATCAATCATATTGGCCGATGTCACCTTTTTTAAAGGAATGGCTTCAACCTACTTAGTGAAATAATCAGTGGCAACAAGTATAAACTTATTCCCTTTGCTTGATGGCGGATAAATCTGACCGATAAGATCAATAGCCCATCCTCGGAACAACCAAGGTTTAATGATAGGGTTCATAGCTGATGCAGGCGCTCTTTGAATATTACCAAACCTTTGACATCCTTAGCACCCTTTGAAATATTTAAAACAATCTTCCAGAATAGTTGGTGAAAAATACCCATTCCTTCTGATCATCCACTTCATTTTGAAAGTCGATTGATGTGCTCCACACACTCCCTCATGAATTTAACCCATCAAATTCTTTGATTCATCATTGCCAAGACACCTGAGCAGAACTCCATCCAAAGTTCGATAATACAACTCATTGTCGAGAAGCACGTACTTAGTGGCTTGAAATCTTATGTGTCTTTCAACCTTCTTAGATGGGTCTTTCAAGTAATCAACGATTTCCATTCTCTAGTCATCAGCACCGACTGCCAATGTGAGCACCTCTGAAATGGGCTGATATCCCGAGGCATGTTGAGCCAGCCGATTAGCTTCTTCATTATGCAGTCGGCGAATATGTTCCAAATGGAAATCCATAAACCCCCTCAATAATTGCAAGCATCTTTCATAATATGAAATTAAAACTTCACTTTGGCATTCATAAATCCCAATCAACTGATTTATAACAAGCATAGAATCACCGAATATTTCAATGGCATCTGCACGAATTTCTCTCAGTAATTCCAACCCTTTCACCAAAACTTGATACTCAGCCTGATTGTTTGTCGATGTAGCAACAATTGGCAATGAAAACTCATACTTATTTCCTTGGGGAGAAATCAACACGATGTCGATACCTGCTCCTTGATCACATGTAGATCCATCAAAGAAAAGTGTCTAAGGAACAACTTCTAAAGAACCCACGGAATCGCAATGTTGAGTAACAAGATCAGCCATAACTTGCCCTTTAACTGCCTTGGCCGATTCATAACACAGATCAAACTCTGACAACACCAAAATCCACTTGCCGATTCTACCACTTAAAATCGGCATCGACAACATGTACTTGATCACATCATCTTTGCATATGGCAGTACATTCGGCCGATAACAAATAATGCCTCAATTTAATACAAGAAAAGTACAAACACAAGCATAATTTCTCGATGGCCCAATATCTTGTCTCAGCATCCACCAATCTTCTGCTTAGATAATAAATGACATGTTCTTTCCCCTCAAATTCTTGGATAAGAGCTGAACCGATAACGGTGTCATTGGTCGACAAATACAATTTGAAAGGTTTCCCTTGTTGAGGCGGAACTAGCACTGGAGGATTTACTAAATATTGCTTAATTTCATCTAGGGTCAATTGCTGCTCAGTTCCCCATACAAATTTCTGATCAACCTTCAATTTGAGCAAAGGACTAAAAGCTTTAATCTTGCCTGACAGATTGGATATGAACCTCCTAATGAAATTAATCTTGCCGATCAAAGACTGGAGTTCAGTTTTATCGACAGGAGCAACTACGTTGTTGATTGCATCAATAGATCTCCTACTAATTTCAATTCCTCTTTGATGCACCATGAAACCCAAGAACTGGCCTACCGATAAACCAAATGCACACTTATTAGGATTCATCTTTAAACCATGCTTCCTTGTGCACTCAAGTATTTTCCGTAGATCGGCTAAATGTTTTATGAAACCCCAAACTTAACCACCACATCATCAATGTAGATTTCCACTAGCGTGCCGATGAATTCATGAAAAATAAAATTCATGGCCCTTTGATAAGTTGCACCGGCATTCATCAAACCAAAAGTCATAACTAACAATTCAAATAAACCAACATAACCAGGACATCTAAAAGCAGTCTTGGGAATATTCCCTTCAGCCATGAATATTTGATTATATCCTATATTGCCATCCATAAAACTAATAATCCGATGTCCTACTGTAGCATCATCTAGCAAGTCGGCAACAAGCATCGGATAGCCATCCATCGGTGTGGCCTTATTGAGATTCCTAGAATCAATGCATACACGAAGCTTTCCATTTTTCTTATAGACAGGAACAACATTAGAAATCCACTCCGCATACCAACACTATCGAATAAACTTGGCTTCAATTAGCTTGGTAATTTCGGCCTTGATATCGGGAAGAATATTAGGGTTACATCAGCGTGCCGGTTGCTGATGTAGCCGAAATCCAGATTTGATGGGTAACCGATGTTCAACGATTGATCGATCTAATCCAGGCATCTCAGTATAATCCTAAGCAAAATAATCTTTATATTCTTTTAACAAATCGGTCAATTGTTGCTTACATTCAGAATTTAACTTAGCAACAATAAAAGTAGATCGTGGCCTATCTCCACTACCAATATCTACTTCTACTAAATCATCAGCCGACGTGAACCCTTGTCCTAACTTTCCATTATCGGCGAATCTATCCGTTAAAACTCTTCATCAGAACCGACTGCTTGGATTTGCGAAATCTCGTAATCGGCAACTCTAAGGAAATCTTTCTCTCAGGCTTCTCCTGATATGCACTTGGTTCGCTCATAGGTATCTAACTCTGCTGATGCAATGATATAAGAAGAGTCACCAGACACAACCTCAATCTTATCTCCAACCCACTGCACAAGGCATTGGTGCATTGTAGAAGGAACACAGCAGTTTGCATGAATCCAGTCCCTTCCTAACAGCAAATTATATGCGCCTTTACCGTTGATAACAAAGGTCATCGGCAAAGTTTTGTTGCCGATGGTCAATTCAACACACACAACTCCTTTAGCTGGTGACACGTTGCCCTCAAAGTCCTTCAGCATCATATCGGTCTTGGTCAAATCTTGATCTCCTTTACCAAGCTTTCGATACATTACACAGGGCATAATATTAATTGCAGCCCCTTCATCAATGAGTATTTTAGACACTGGCTATCCATCAACCCTGCCCTTAACGAATAAAGCTTTGAGATGGTGTCTTTCATCATCGGATGGCTTCTCAAAAACAGCCATCATCGGGTCAAGTGCTAACTGAGCTATTTGATCAGAGAGATTAACTTCCTCGTCATCACTCGAAGGTGCAAGAAATTCCATCGGCAACATGAATACCATATTGACATCTACAGATGGACCTTTCCCCTTGCGATCCGACTGCTGCCAATTTTCAGTCTTAGAAGAATTTTCTTCTTTCTACAAATCTTCTTGGCGTTCCCGTTGCATCCTCCTCCTTTGTGTCCTTGTCAAACCCTCTGGACACCATCGGGAAGTTTGGTCTTCAAAACTGGCTGATAATGAACCTCATACGAATCTACACGACGTATATTAGGATCTCTGTAGAATATTTCCTCATCAGGAACTCTAGCATTTGCCATTTCCTCCAATTATTTTTGATTCCTTAGAAGATACCCGATGTGTCTACCCAGTCGTTCATGCACATTGAGCCTGCCCCCCAGCCGATCATGAACTAATGTTCTTCCTCTGATCGGCCTATTAGAATGTCAATCATTAGGCTGGAATCCTCGATTTGACTGATCGACGATAACCATTACACTCAGGACAATCCTCAACAGTCGGCAGTTTGATACCTCATTCCCAACAGTGAACAAAGAACGGGCAATCCCAATGATCTTTATGCCGATTCCACTCTTCCCGATGCCTTTCTTCTTGCTGCCATCGATACCGGTCCTCATGCTGTTGCCAGGTTTCTCGTTGTTGCCTATGGGTAATCACGATGCCAGAGTGGGGAGGTCTTCCAGAGCTGCCACTTTCCTTCAACAGACCCTTTCCTTTTGTGTCATCGGTAGTTACTTGATGTTGGGGATCTACCGATGCGTTCTTCTCAGCAATTTCTGATGTTAGAATCTTAGTTTTACCTTTAGCATCTAACATGTTTGTAGGAAAAGGATGTTGATCAATTTTCATTGGTCTCTGAGTCTTAGAGCCATCAAACTTAATTCTCCCAGATTCTATAGCCGATTGCAATTGTTGCCTGAATACCTTGCACTGATTGGTGCTATGTGAGGTCGCATTATGCCATTTGCAATACTTGATCTTTTTCAACTCTTCTGCCGATGGAATCACATGGTTCGGTGATAACTTAATCTGTCCCTCCTGAAGCAAGAGGTCAAATATCCTATCGGCTTTAGTGATATCAAAAGCGAACTTCTCTGGCTCTTTCTGACCAAAAGGACAAGATATCGGCTTCTTGTTTTTCACCCATTCTGCTAAGCCGATAACTGGCTCCTCATCGGAATAAGAATTCTCTGCCTCATCAACAAACCACACCTTTTTATTCCAATTCTTTCTAGGCTCAAAGGCCCTAGTGTCTTGATCAGAAATTCTCTGCACCACATGACTCAAACTTTCAAACTCTTGAGAAGCATATTTGTCTTTGAGATGTGGCAACAACCCTTGGAAAGCCAAATCGGCCAGCTACCGATCATCCAAAACCAGGCTATAGCACTTGTTCTTCACATCCCGCAGCCTCTGCACAAAACTCTCTACCGATTCATCATTACACTGTCTTAATCTTACTAAATTGGTAAGCTTCTTCTCATGAACTCTGGAGAAGAAGTATTTATGGAACTGCTTCTCTAGATCGGCTCAAGTAATGACAGAGTTTGGAGGCAACAATATAAACCAAGTAAAAGCCGATCCAGACAAAGACGATGAGAACAGCCGAACCCTTAACTCATCTCTGTTAGCAGCCTCTCCACACTAGATGATGAAGCGATTGGCATGTTCCATTGTCGATGTGTCATATTGCCCAGAGAACTTGGTAAAATCTGGCACCTTGTACCGATTTGGAAGAGGAATTAGGTCATATGTAGGAGGATATGGTGTCCAATAAGAATAAGTGTTGACTTTAGGTTTTATCCCAAACTAATCTCTCATGACCTCTGCTATCTTATCAACCCAATAAGCATCGGCATCCTGCCGATGTGCTGGTTGAATTTCCGGCACCTGCTGATACGCTTCCACGTGTCTCTATGGCACACTATCTCTGGCAAACAGCATATTGACCATTGCTTGTGGCCCACCAATCTGTTGAGCAAGATTCATCGGCTGAGCTACTGGTGCTTGATTCTGAAAGCCAACATGCATGTGACCTTGTTGAACCCCTGCAACTTGATGATTTTGTTGTGTTGTACGTTGAAAAGGTAACTGTCCGGACCAACCATTGTTGGTGTTTATCGGCACAAAACCTACCGATGGCTGGTAACTCGCTGTCATTGTTGGATTACCATACCCTGTCTGAGGCATGAACCTTTGCTGTGTCGGCAATGGATTTGCCAATGAGCTTTCATTAGGCACTTGAAATGTCGGCATTTGAAAATTCCTATAACTGGTCGCACAGTGGTTGTCGTGGAAAACTGAGGCACTTGAGTCATCGGTGAAACTGGAGGAGCCGATGGCATGGGAGAATTCCCTATTGTATCAGGTGTCTAAGATAATCTAGAATTATTTGCTAAAAACTCTGGAGGCATACCATACCCCCACCAATTAGGACGAACCTGACTATTTTGGAACACAGATCCTGACATAGCTGATGCTGATAGATCTGTGTTGAGTTGAACTCACCCTCCTGAAGTCATTGGATCTGATCTCATCGGTGTAGACTGTTCATTAACCACCCCTGTCGTACTCGGAGGAGACGTGACTTTTGTACCCACAACGGCTGAAGGAGCCGATGGAGCAACAACCGATGATAATCCTGGCTGATGATAGGCTGGGCCAACATAAAGTGGTGGTGCTTGTCCCTCTTTGAAAGTTCGAATCACAGCGTTGTAAATGGTGTTGGACAGCACACTGGAGTGGTTAATCAAAGCATGATTAATTGCAGAATTAACCATCTCTTGGAGTTTACCAGGATTGGGGTCAAAGGTAACCTGCCGTGGAACCGGTAGATCTTGCTTCTGGATGACTTCTCCACTCCTGTTCAGGCTGAAAGATTTCAGACAAAGCTGCATGTACTCCTCCATAGCTTGCTTCTATTCTTCTCTGAGATCGGCCTCTGTCATGCCGATGACGTTGTCCACGTCGAGCTCAGAGTTAAGCATGTTGATCTTTGTTGATTAGTCCCACTGGGCGTGCCAAAAGATGTGTTGATGCAAAAGTGGATCTGCAAACACAAAGGGCTAATATCCGATTTTGATTTCAAGACGTGCCAGTCGATTTGACCTAATAATCGACAAGGATGAAGATTTGAACACTTTGGTCCCGACAACAGCGATGCGCCCGGAGGTCACGGCTAAGAGGTGCTCACACGGAACTCGAGGATCATCGAGAATTACACTGGAACATACAACTCGCCGAATCGATGAGAACTCGTAAAAAGAAAAGTATGTGAATTGACAAAGTCGTTGAAAAGTAGATGCAAAAGTAGGAGTAAACTTGTATTTGATATTGATTTTTTTTACATCTTCTCTCGGCCTACATTTATACCGTGGCCTAAAGAGTTATAACCAAATACGACTAGGACTCAACTTTTAAGGTAAAACAGGACTGTTAAATTAAATTATATTCTAACAAATATAGAAAAGGAAAACAATATCTATCTACTCTCGTGTCCATCCCTTTCACGATGAAGTTCTCATCGGCTCCTGTCCCATCAGCATGCCACAAGCCTCATCAACAGCAGTCTTCACATCTCTCCTCATCGGCATCGACCATATGGCATAAGCCCCATCGGCAATAGTCTTCACATCTTTCTTCATCAGCATCAGCGACAAGGCATCACAAGTTTTATCGGCGACAACCCCTGAATCGGCAAACATCACCTCTGACCTTAACAATCGACACTTTGATTTTAAACTAACAGAATCCCTCCATCGATCATCATCCTCTATCTGCACCGCTCTCCATTGGCTGATCCTTATCGGCATTTTCCTATTATAATACAACATTTTCTTTGCTACCGATTGGTCACCTTGACCCGTGTCAAAAAACGGTGTCAACAGGTGTTCTCTCTATGTAAATCCGACATGTGGGCCTCCTTTGGTTAATTCTTGATAACCCCTTGTAGAAACAGACATTCACCGAAACTCGTGAAAATTGTCAGTGAAAGCCCTAAGTCTATGGTGATGTTCATATTATATCACCTTTTCTCTCCTTGGTTGACATATAAAATTCATGGTTAACAACCATCAATAGGGACTCCAATGAGGACTCGGGGAACCTTGTGCGCTCTCAATACCCCGGTAGAAATACTAGAGTCGTCAATGGGAGATTGCATCTCTATATCAATTAAGCTTTTGTATTTACATTGCTACCTTGGTTGTGTGCTTTACCGTTACTAGCTTAGTTGATAGGATTAGAACCTAAGTTGCATAACTCTTTTGTGATAGAGACAGCAACCACTAGTGCAAGACAGGGCAGTTGTTCTGGTTGGAAACCCCCTTCAATCATGGTTTCAGAACTGGGACAACGATTCCGGGACTAAAGACCCACCCTTTAGTCTCGACTCGGTTCTTGATACAAACCGGGACTAAAGGGTTTGCGCCCAAAGTGGCCCTAGGCCGCCACATAGCACACCCTTCAGTCTCGGTTGGTGTTACAAACCGGGACTAAAGGTCTCTCTTTTTTTTATTTTTTTGGTTTCCTTTTTATTTCATTATTCATTTTGGTTTTCAAATAAGCATTATACGCCACTAATCTATATGTATACACGCGCATATTATGATAATACATTTCAAGCATTATACAATTAAAGTATGAAACTATATATTACATGTATTGATGGAGCAAGATATATATGTATATATACATAAATACAGATGTAAAGTATGAATTTATACAAAAGGTTGCATTCTATATGCATGTCCTTCGGATAACATTCAATCCGAATTAATTATCATCTATGTTTGGCTGCAATTGTTCTTTGTGGTTGTAGTAGTGCTCGCCCTTGGGATCTATGACTTGGTCATTAAGAAATCCAGCTATTGTCTCTTGAATTGCTTTGATCTTGTCTTTTGGACAAGTTTGCATGTAGAGTCCTTGCAGTGGCATATTCTGTGAAATTCTTACATACGACACATAGACAGCACACAAAACCATCCCGCTTATTTGCATCGACCGCACATTAGAAACAATGCATACCATCAATGAACTCTTGGGAGCGACGATCAACATTATACATCCAATGTCGTGATCTCATCTGCAGTTACATGACATAACATATGAAAACATCATTACATAATAACTAGTTAAGTTACACTACTTGCATGACACCAAAAGTCTACTAAATTTAATAAAGCCTTGCTACAATGTATGTGATTACAACTAGCATTATACAAAGTAAACCTAAAATGAACTTCAACAACAAAACGATTTCACGACCAATGCCAACTAAAATAGAGAGATCATTCATCTGTTCAACATTGATGGTCTTCTTCTGCTGGCTCACTGCCTCAACAGCTGCAATAGCCACCTATGCAAGAGATTTTTGCACGTGCTCAACATAGTCTCCTCCCAATATCAGCCTTGACATCTAGTGCCATCCCACTGAAATTAGAACAAATAAATAAGAACTTTAATCAAAATCATTAAAAAATAAGTATAAATTAACCATAATCATTGAATGTGATAAAATAACTCACATTGCGAGCCGGACACTTGTAGAAGATACGATCCTTGTTGGGACACTCCTTCACTCGGTACTCCATCACAATATTCTCCTCACACTCACCACACGCAATGAGAGGAAGGTCTGGCCTCATTCGGTTTCCAACCCGATGAGAGGCTGAGGAATCAGAAGAAACTGTCATCTACTCTCTATATCCATTTTTAATTTGTAAATTTCCATAAATTCCTCAGTTTCTAAACAAATCAAATTATAAAAGAACCCTTAAAATCCTCTATTGCTCTAGATACATAAACCATGAAATGTGGTATGCATACTAGCAGAAAAAAGTGTATACTAGTTTTCATGAACTAATTTAACCTTATAAAGTGATTTTAAGTTCAAATGTTGCACAAATAATAAAAAAAAAATCCACCATAAATTTTACATATATCTAGACCACAAAATCAAATATGCTACTAATAAATCATGAGAGGATGAAGTCCTGAAGAATCGAAAGGGGAGTAGTCTTGTGATGGCCAAAGATGAACAAAGATGAAGCAAGAAACTGTGAGTTCGAATAGTTCGGGCTGGAGGAAGAAGAAAACCTAGGATATATAACCAGGGACCTTTAGCCCTGGTTTGGGTTCCCAACCAGGACTAAACGTAGCTTTTTAGTCTCGGTTGGAATTACAAACTAGGACTAAAGGTTTAGTGTCGGATGAGAATCGCAACCGGCATTAAATGATGACCTTTAGTCTTTATACCGTCTGGGACTAAAGATGCTCTGCTGCAAAAGCCTGCGACCAGAGCCATTGGACATGTGACTTTAGTCACGGTTGGCATCTCAAACCGGGAATATTTATCCATTTCGTCCTAGGCACTAAAATTATCGAGACCAAAGCCAAAATCCAGTGCGGATCAAAAGTCTGTTCTCTAGTAGTGAACACACCTAGCAAAATCATAGTTACACATTTAGACAATTTACTTCATGTATAAGTTTTGCTTAGGTTAGAAATTAGAGGCTATAGTTACAAATAGAGTTTTAAGTTGCCTAACTCACCTCCCTCTTAGGCGTCACGATCCTTACACTTCCCAAGTCGATCCTTATTGCAGCTCATGAGGAACGCTTGTAGATCAGCGGCTTGCTTGGCCTCAATTGCTTGATGAAGACCATTGGGAAGCTCGTCCATTGATGTCGGATGCTTGATGTTCTTTGGGTTGAAAGGATCGGTGTGATCCCCTTTATCCTCAGGCTTACTGTCTTCTAACATGTTGGTAGTAGATTGGATTATGTTATTCGTCTTCTTCCCCAGCGGAGTCGCCAAAAAGTGTGTTGATGCCGAATTAAGTCACACACCAGCAAGGGCTAGCTCAATTGAGGTTGCACATGAACTTGATTGTAGCAAGAATGCAACCAATCGATGAAACCAACTGAGAAGTCGGTTAGGCCAATTTTGATCCCTTTTCTTCGCTTGGTAGACTCTTGAACACCTTCTAGGATGAGGCGTCGGGGAGGAGCACATGGTGATTGTCCTAGGATTGGTAAGGCCACCTAGAATGCCACCAAATCTCGCTAGGAGACAAGAAGAAGAACAAGGTAGAGAGAAAGTTGGACAAGGTAGTGGTGTTTTTTGACATTTGGAAGTTGAAATCCTCAATGGGCCATTGATGCTCTTGTTTATATATACATGGTTGTCTTATCCCAGTAAGAAACAAGTTCCAACCGCAATCTCTAAGTTTTTTATGTCCAAAGTAGATCCAAAACTGATTTGAAAACAAATCAGTTCAGAAAGGCAGGAAAATCAGCCTGTCCGATTTCTTGTTGCAAGGAGCAGCGGTCAGCTGAGCGCTTAACATAGGCCGGTTTGGGGCATAGGAACCGGCCTGCCGGTTTAGACAGAACAAGTCCAATTCCATCCTTTTCTTTGCTTGTGTTTTGAATTTCATTGCACCAAATATTTTCCTATACCCCTTGACGCCAGGAACTAATTAGCATTGTCCAATCTCCACGTTGGCACATTTTTTTTTGTGTCAACAGAACCCTGCTTAATCTATCTTAATTCCTGGAGGAATTCGACCTTTTGGTTACCCTCGGTCGATCCACCTTTGGAGACCACCAGGATCAGGTGAATGATGTACCAGTTCGAAGAGACGTTCATCGAAAATACAAAATGGACGAGTAGTTGTTAGCAGATGGAATCAAGAAGACTTGCGCATAACATACTGCCATCTAGCTCGCTATTTTTCTACAACTCCATTTCAGTTTATTTTTTTGGCGTGTGGGTTCTGAACTTTTGTTTGAAGAATGAACTTGCTCCAAGTTTCTCAACTCGTACAGTCATATACGTGTCCACAAAACAAACGCGTTTACTAAAATTCTCTACAATGCACGTGGCTTATGTGATGCGCAAAGTTGTAGTAATGTTTGTCGGTGCTAGCTATCACATAAAATGATGAAAATCTCAACAGAAATTTTTTGGCGCATTTTAGAGAAATAATATTGCTACACGATTTGAAACAATTTCACGAAGGATCCTGGTAAAATTATGTACACATGCCACGGTGCCAGACAGAAACACGAGAAGCACTGCACAGAAGCGCGCATTCCCCTCAGAGGCTCGAACAGCCACATTCAGACACTGCGAGAAGGCTCCTCAGGTGATCGTGGCTGCTCACAGCTGCTTGTTGGCTATACTGCGATCTTACCTTCCAACAAATGCTTAGGTGAACCAGCAGCATAGGCTTCTAAACCTAGAAAAAAATAAATTATGGCCTCGATCACAAATCTTCTCACTAAATTGCGCTACCAGGTGAAGTATCTCTAGCTGTCATCTGTGAGGTTGATCCTCGGTTATCTGCTGCTGCTGCTGCGGCGGGCTCGACACAATATGACCATAAACAAACTCATTCCACGTGTCCGGCACACCAGGGAGGCACCAGTGGATGCAATCCGCGAACTTCCTCGGGTTCGCCTTCTGCTCCGCAGTCAGGAGCTTCCCCTGCCGCAGTGTGTGCACGGAAGTGTGCGCGTCCTTGCGGATCTCCGACAGCGCAGTTATGTTGATGAAGTGCACCGGCACCTTCTTCATTGACCTCGTCACGCGCTGAGCAGTCACAAAGAGATCCCAATCCGTGCCCACCTCCAATTTTTTCGTGTAGTTGATTGCTGGCTGTGTCTCGGAGAAGCATTTTATGGCATTGGGGCTGCCCCAACCTTCACTCCTAGATCAAGACAATGAATGTGGCACCAGTGGTCAGACCCAGCATCTCCAGAGTAGTACATTTGTGCAACAACAAATGGTACAAGGCATTAACACAAAAAATAGCACCACGGCAACCTGTATTTTGAAATGGGGGAAATTTTGCATCAAGGTATGGATACTTACTGCATATGTACTGGTGACACACTCATGAATAAGACCGTTGTTCTCTTGGGATCTATGTGCGCCTCTACCCATCTAGACCATGTCTTGAGGACCTTCCGGTATGCCTCGACACGTTCTATTTCATCATACTTAACATGTTTCCTTGAAAAGGATCCACCATGCCTGTAGTCAAGGTAGCTTGTGTAAGCATAAGCAAACATAGCCAGAACGTATGTATCAGGTTTTTTTAAAAAATCCTAAGGTTGGTCTTGGTCAGAAAACTGTTTTCATTGTTCGCGAGGATTCAAGGATTAATGTCTACAATTACTCACAAAGTTTTCATCTGTGGTGTGTTCATCCACCAAATGTAAGTATTGAAGATCAGGTAGTCCACCCCTTCCCAGTTCGCTGCATGCTTCGCGATCGATGTTGGCTTGATCATGCGGTCACTGATGCTATGAATGTCTGGGTCATCTGAGTTTGACTCCACTAGGAAAGGAGCCCAATAGAACTCAACTGTTGCATTGTACTCCTGAAACATTCCATGTAAATAATTCGCATCAGGGTTAGCCATAAGATGCATAAGCGAAGATAGGGAGTAAAACCTCAGCATAAACATAACTTGAGCATTCTTATCCTTTTTATTAATTATTGAGGCCGGCAGTGTGACAATTCACTAATACAAACACCATTTGATAAGGTTCATTCCAGCCGGCTCTTCAGTGCTGATTTATTCTATGATCTCTCTAATGGATTTCATAGTGGTCAGTAATCAGTGTTTGATGAGTACCTGAAGATGGAACACATTAAGAGAACCATTCTTGACAAGAGACTTTTTGTCCCATGGAGCCTCTGACTGGACCAGGCACACCATGGATTCCCACTGGTTCCGATTTAGAGAATCCCCCACAAACATCAGTCTTTTGTTCCTTAGCTTCTCCAGAAGCAACTTAGCATCAAATCTGTGACCAAAAGAATTGTCAAAATGCACATCAGTTTCATAACAAAATTTGAGCAATATAAATGTGAACCTACTTTCGAGATTAACCTTAGGCCAGCATGCATTTGACAAGACTTTTCATGTGAGTTCTGCAACACTCTAGTTGAGCCACAAAGCTGTGGGCACCAATATCTTTTGTACAGTTTAACATCCGCATGATCCATAATGATAATTATATGCATTTTCAAACCAGGAAGCCCTAAATCAAATGTTGTGATTCATTTGCATGAAAGTGATGTATATATTATAACTTCTCTCCAACTTGAAATATACAACCATGGCTCATAGTGGGGACACTAAACATCCAACAAAACTCACTTGTCATAGAATAGACAACATTGCACATGCAACAAAACTTACTTGTCATAGAATTTTGGGAAGTAGTTATTGCACAAGTTGCATCCAGATTCATAGTGGCTACTGATCGATGTGACTAAATGTGAAGTACAATTTTCTGATAAATTTCCTCTGTTTTGAAGGTTTAGTCATGTAATATGTAGTAGGGGAACAGATCAGTGCCTGCTAGTGTGCTACATATTAACCGAATGCATTACCTAAATATATGGACTAAATGATATTCTAAGTAAGCTCAAGAGCTTATAGCTCCATGCATTTGAAAATAAATAAACTAACAAATAGTAAACTGCGATGTGAGTGCGACTAATTGTGCTCAACACTGATAAATGTGAGCCCAGCCCTACCCAATTCGAAAGGTTCTAGACTTCTAGGGTATATAAAAAAAATGTTGCTCAATTATTAGCTCATGTTTTTGTTGATGTTTTAGTATGAAGTAGGGTATGCACCTATTTAAAGCAACTCCAAGAGACTCTTTATATGGCTCTCCAGAGAGCACACAAGATGTAGAAAAGCATTTGGAAGGTACAAAGATATAAAAGACGATATTTACTCGAATGACTCTCCAAATGATGATTTAGAAAGTGAATTTTAGAAAGACTCTTGGAGATGCTCTTACCAACAAATATTCAAAGTACAGATAGTTGTTAGCAGTTAGTTAGAGCTAGAACTTGATGCCACATCATGCAACAACTCCCACTTGTTTGTTTTTCTTTTTCCTATTTTAGATTCCAAACCCGTTACCTCCCCATTCAACAGCTTTCTCTAACAAACAGAACTTCTCCATCAAACATTAAATTGCTTAATATATTCAAAGAAAGACCATAGCTTGATGTGAGTGCGGTCTCTTTTTCCTCATCAATTATAACACCTAACAAATTAAACAAATTAAGTACCCCATACACAAATCTTAGATGCCAAGAAACACAGCTAATGAGTACAAACTTTAACAGATCAACTTCACCTACCGTACTCTGCAGTCTAGATGCAGGGTAACCCTGTACAGCCACTTGCGTTGATGAAAATTTGAGGCTGCTAACAACAATGACAGAGCTATGCAAAACTAAGCACAGAAATTTGGGATCGCACTGACAACCATTGCAACAGTAAGATGAAAGGGTTATAAGTTACAGCAAGGCTACACTATGAGATGTTGGTAATGCTGGAAGCCGATATTATTCTTCATCCATAATTAGTAGTTGTTACTACAATCATGAGAAATTGGGGCAATTGGTAGTGTTTTACAGTGAGCAATGGTGTTGAGACGTGGAATGGAACAAGATGAGATAGCTAGAATACACCTGTACTCCTAGCGCAATTGCGCATCTGCAGACAAGTTGAGCGTATCACCACGTCAACACAGAGCGCAAAAGAAAAATAAAGACGAAAAGACTGATGTACCACCCCCCAGATGCAGACACGGATCCGCTCAACTGACGCAGGTCCTAAACAGAAAAGAAAGCCCGAAGTGATCTGGCCGCCCGCAGCCGCCCATGCGGAGCACGCGTCCACCACCCGCTTTCCAGTAATCCAGTCCGCAAGCGAAAGCGCGCACGCACCTACCCTACTACGCGCGCCGGGCCGCGTAAGCCCGTATGGACGTACACGTATACGTATGCGCACTGTATCTGTAGAAAGGGGAAAAAAGGATAAACGGAAGAAATGCAGTGGCAGGCAAGCAAGGAATCAAGGCCGTGGTGGTACCTGGGGAGGTCGCAGCCGTCGGGCTGCCAGCGCCACTTCTGGTAGTCGTCGTCGCGGCGGCCGTTGCGCGTGCAGGTGACCTGCTCCGTGAGGAAGCTGCAGTCGGACTCCTTGTACACCGGCGCGCGGGACTCGTCGTACACCCAGCGGCCCTTGTACAGGTCGCAGGTCCCGGGGGACTGCTCCTGCGCGGCGCCGTCGCCGTGGCCTCCGCCTCCTCCTTGCACCACCTCCTCGATCAGCGGCGCGTCCTGCAGGGAGCTCCCGGCCGTCGCTCCAGGCTTCGCTGCGACCTCCTCCTGCCGCTCGTGCGGGGGTGGGTCGGCCCAATCCGCGCCGTCAACCGGCGCCGACTCCGCTGCCCGCGCCGGCGGCGCGAGCGCCTCTACGGCCGCCGCCGCCGCCTCCTCCTGTACGAAGAAACGGAAACCACCGCAGTTTTAGCTTACAGACAGCAGCTAACCAACCGAGCGAGCGAGAGGATAGCAGGAACAGGAGCGGTAGGTGCCGACCCTCGCGACGCCGGAGACGGCGGTGGCGCCGTCGTCGGAGGACGAGAGCTTGGCGTACGTCGTCGGGCCGCCGCCGTGCCTCCGCAGCGTGGCGGCGATGTGGGCGCTGTCGTAGAGCACGGAGACCCCGAGCAGCGCGGCGAGCGCGAATACCGCGGCCACCTGCACCCGCCTGCTGGGCACCCCAACAGCGAGCGGGCCGGCCCCGCCCTTCCGCCGCGGGATCCGCATCGGCGCGGGACGGGACGGAACTGACTCGATCGCCGGCCGCGGCTGGGAAATTCCCGCCGGGGACAGCCGCGGTTGGTTCGCCTCCTCCGGGGGCCGCGGCGGCGGGGGCTGCAACTGCTAGCAGGCAGCGGCAGCTTTCTCCGCTTTGCTCGGTTTCCTCGATGTTTATTTATGAGGCGGGGCACGCTCTTCAAGAGGGGAGCGGAGGACAAGCGGGGTGGGTGGGCGCCACCACCCCCGCGGGGTAGGGCAGGATGTGGTGTGGGCCCGTTGGTAGCGGAATGCGTGGAGGGGAGGGAGGAGGAGGGGTTACCGGCGCTTTTGGCAGCCTGGGTGCTTTGTGGGCTGAGCAGGAGGACACTGGACTGGAGGAGCTCCATTACTTTATGGCCCAAAGTGGGGTCCGGATAAATAAAAAGAAGTAGTAGGATCAATTATGGCCCAAAGCGCACGGTAGTTACGCGATTCTTCGCTTGCCGCCATGCATAATCGCAGGAGGATGGTCCGGGTAAGTGGTAACGGTCAAAAGTGGCGCACTGCTCCATGCGACCGAGACGGCTGGTGCTGCCTTTGTTTTTGGGTCGGAGCCCATCTTACCGTAATCGAATCAAATTTGTTTAGAGGGATTATATGTTTGTATTTGAGTTCGAATATTCAACGTTCGATACCGTATCCGTATCTGAATACTTAAATCGTATATTTATGATGTCGACATTTAATCATATCTTATCCGACATGGTTGACATTATCTGTATTCGAATCCAAATCTGATTAAAAATATGAAAACAATTATGATATTGATGATATACATACATCCGTATCCGATCCGTTTTCATCCCTATTGAAGCAGAGCCGGTGCTTGTGCGTCTAGGAAAGAGATAAGTCTCTCATTCTACAAAACAAAAAGTAGTCCACGGCCTTGTTTAGTTCCCACAAATTTTCAAAATTCTCCGTCACATCGAATATTTGTACACATGCATGGTGCATTAAATATAGACGAAAATAAAAACTAATTGCACAGTTTGTCTGTAATTTACGAGACGAATATTTTGAGCCTAGTTATTCTATAATTGGATAATATTTGTCACATACAAACGAAAGTGCTACAGTAGCAAAACTAAAAATTTTCACAAACTGAACAACGTGTGACTAAATTTTTAACGAATATAACCTATATTTATGATTTTAAAATAATTTATTATCAAAATATATTTTATAATTAATATAATAATATTTATTTGATACCATAATTTTTGATACTTTTATGTCTAACTGATTAAATTTAAGATATTAAATCATGACACTGTACTAGAATTATATTATTTCATTGACAGAGGGAGTAAGATTTGAAAATGTACAGTACTGTACTCCATATCACGTGCTTCATCCGTGGCATTCTTTAATTTCCAGTAGGATTATGGTGACCTCTCTTTTAGAATGGTGGTATGCTGTAGAAGGAAAACATTCCTAGGAGTCTTAGGCCCTGTTTAGATTGGAGATGAAAATTTTTTTGATGTCACATCGGATATGTCGGAAGAATGTCGGGAGAGATTTTTAGAAACTAACAAAAAAAACAAATTACATAGCTCGTCAGGAAACTGCAAGACAAATCTATTAAGTATAATTAATCAGTCATTAGTATATGTGGGTTACTGTAGCACTTAAGGCTAATCATGGAGTAACTAGGCTTAAAAGATTCGTCTCGCGATTTTCAACCAAACTGTGTAATTAGTTTATTTTTTATGTACATTTAATATTCCATATATATGTCCAAAGATTCGATGGGATGGATGAAAAAATTTTGGGTTGGAAACTAAACAGGGCCTTAGAAATGATAAGCGTATTTATCCCTTTATTTAGAATTCATAATTGTATTTTATCTAAGGAAAACTCAAATGTTATAAATTTCTATCAACAATTAGTCAAATATATGCAAGGCGTAAATTTTGTATTAATATATTTGTATTCAAAGTGACTATGAGATACTTTTAGATAATGAATAAAAAACCTGGTTTCATCCCTTGCAAGATACAAGCAAGAGAACCAGACCAAATACTACAAGATCTAACTAAAACTCAATCCTAACATTAAAAGACCATCCAAAAGAAAGAAAAGAACTGCAAAGCCATCGCTCGACATACATGCACGCTCCTTGTTACACCATTCCAGTTGCGTCCAATAGAGTAACCAATATGTTCTCCTGAATAAAAGTCTAAAAAAATGTTTTGGTTTAGCGTCCATAAGAACTACTCTCTCTGTTCCAAAATAATTGTCGTTCCTATTTCCGAGAAATAACTTTGACTAAGTATATATTAAAAATATTAATATTATGGTACATAATTAGTATCACTGGAAAGATATTTGAATCTAGTTTTTAAACAAATTTATTCAGAGATACAAATATTGCACGTATTTTCTATAAATCCAGTCAAACTTGTGACACGGAAATCCAAACCGACAGTTATTTTGGGATAGAGGGAGTACTTCATTTCTTGTAAGCCATATTATCCAGCAAATGGTAGCATCTCCTGATAACAAAATAGCATTGTTCAATCTAGCCTCTGGTTGTACCACCCATTGAAATGGTCAGTAACATTATTGAGTGGTTGCCAAAGGAATTTAGTGTAAACGCAGTCAAAGAACACATGTTGAATTGTTTCCTCCCTGCAACAAAAGGCAAAAAAAAGAACTTAATTCCTGATCCAAATTCTTTTTGATAGGTTAGTTATCTTAGAACAACATCCCTTTTAAGAAACTACAAGAAGATGTGAATTTTGAAGGCAATCTAAGACGACAGACAACATGTGAAACCTTAATCCATTTTTTGATGACCTGATTGTACATAGGATTTATTATGAAGAAACCATTGAATTTCAAAAGCCAGTCAAAAGTATCATTTTCATCTTGTACATTTATAATCAACCACCTTGCTACAAGACTATTCCACTCAAGTAGCTTACTCCCTACTAATACTCTTCAAAATGAACATTAATAGGAGATGTACTAAGAGTATGTGCAAATGTAGCATGTTTTTGGCTTTACAATATTAAAGAGGTTACCGTAGGATAGTGCCTTTTGAGTGCATACACATCCAATTAGGTATTTTCCCTAAACTATTGCTAAAAAAGGTATTTTCCCATAACTTGATTTGTGATATTAATTTCGTAGCAAATGACTACTCACTTTGTTATTTTATTAAGTGGCACATTTGGTTTATCCTAAATCAAACATGTGTATCTTTGACAACTTGTTTCAAAATTTTTATATAGTTTCATGTCATAAGATTTATATTTTTTAGATTTATGATGAGAAATACTATCATAATATGCAATTTCTGTATCATGAAACTATAAGTATTTTTCAAAATGATTGGTTAAAGATTGCAATGTTTGACTTAAGACAAACTAAATGTGACAATAAAAAACAAAGAGACTACATATTATAAGAGGAATTAAGGATTCAAATCTATTTTACATGACTTATTTTAGTCAAGTACACTTATAATTTCAGGACGGAGAGTATTTCTTATCACCGAGGCTAGTCTCAATGAGAGTTGCATCTTAGTTTTATTTGCATTTAATAAGCTGCCACATAGGCATTTTTATGATGTGGTACCATATTTAAGAAGAGAGAGTAAATGGGTTTCATGGAGATGAGAGACTCCTACAACAGTTAGGCTATCCTCAGTGAGAGTTTAATGACCCAGTTTCTAACGCATCCATATTTTAGAAACTGTACAAAAGAGTTTTATCTCCATGAAACTCTCTCTACTCTCATAAAACTTTTATTATCTCTTTCTTCATTATACGGTGCCACATCAACATATTTAATGCTCATAAAACTTTAATGAAATCTCATTGAGACTGGTCATTAAATTAACATATTTAATGCTCATAAAACTTTAGTGGATCATGGAATTAAATGCTTATGAAACTAGAGAATGAAACTATGCATTGAAAGTAATGATTTCATTCAAGTTCCACTTACCATCGAAACTGTGGTCTAGTGTTTGTGCCACGCCATACACACGTGCCGTGGAAAAAGCGGAAGAAAATTCGGTGGACGCTGGGTTCATGGCGTCGTCCATGCACCCCAGCCCCGATAGGCGACGCGTGTCTCGTGAGCAAATCAAACGTCCGACGTGAGGCGGCTCCACGGCATCAAGCTCCTCACGTACGCACGGCTCGGCTGAGTCGGTTTCGTGTCTTCCTCTCCCGAGCCATAATGTTAGGCTCCAAAGTCACCACTCACTATCGACCTTGTTTAGTTCACCTTATAATTCAAAAACTTTTCAAGATTCTTCATCACATTAAATTTTGTGACACATGTATGCGACACTAAATATAGACAAAAATAAAAACTAATTGCATAGTTTATCTATAATTTACGAGACAAATCTTTTGAGCCTATTTAGTCCATAGTTAAACAATAATTATCAAATACAAACAAAAATACTACAAATTCAAAATCCAAAAATCTTTTCACAACTAAACAGCCTTCGACTCCAGCGAACACCACCAACTGCATCCCGAGGGTCGTTCGTGCCTCGTAGCAGGGCCACATCGTCATGGACTCACGATCATGGTGATAGACATGTACCAGACCTCTCTCAGCTCTTCGCTTCGTAGGTCCTTGAACTCATCTATCACGAATGGCAATCTTAAGCCCTGCGGGTATCGCAGCAGCATATGACGTGGCAGTGCGGTGATGCGGGTGGCAGCTAATAGACTTACTTAGGATCTACTAGCAGTAAATCGAACAGGATTCGAGATAAAAAAACATAGGTAGTAATACATGTGCATACACTAGATCTGTTATAAATGAGTACATACAGAGAATGTATAGATCGAGGGGTTTAGGGCTTCGACCGTCGTTGGCGGCGGGAGCAGCTCCGGAGGCGTCCATGGCTATGGTGTCGGGGCGGTGAAGATCTCGCCATCCTTCAGGCCTCCACCGGCGCTGACCGACAACGACAGGAAAGAGGTAGGAGGGATACGGTGTGGTGGTGCTTCCCGACGCCACTGCGCACTGTCAATCGGTGACCTAGGGTTGTGAGTGGAGTTTGGCGGCGCACGACGAACTTCGTGTTATGTGCCTACGGTCCCCACTCCTATTTATATGGCGCAGCGCGTCAGGGGGCCACCAACCATGGATTGGTTGGGCGCCCCCGATCAGGGCGCGATCCAGGGGAAAGGCCCCAGTCGTTGGGCTGAGCCTGAGATCAACCTAACATTCTCCCCCTTGATCTCATCTATCATCTTACGCTTTGTTAACCCACCCCATCACAAATTAGTGTATTGAGCATGTTTCATCATAACAGTTATTACTGTTAGATTAGACAGCCACAAACACTTTTTTGTTTTAAGATGAATTCTCGCCTTGGGCCCCTTGCTATTGAGGAATCATAGGTTTTTCCTTAAACCCATGCCGGCTACATGTTCTCTAAACACATTGGGTGGTAAGCCTTTCGTAAGCGGATCCGCTAGCATCTTTTTCTGTGCTTATATGTTCAAGACTTATGACGTGATCCCAGATTTTATCCTTCACAACATAATATTTTATGTCAATGTGCTTGGCGGCATTGCTTGACTTGTTGTTGTGAGCATACAATACTACTGGCTCGTTGTCACAATACAACTTTAGTGGTTTTTTGATGCTATCGACCACCTTTAAACTGGGTATAAATTTCTTAAGCCAATTCACCTGTCCTGATGCCTCAAAACAAGCAATAAACTCAGCATACATTGTGGACTATGTAGTGACTATTGTTTGTTTTGAGCTTTTCTATGATATGGCTCCTTGCGTGAGAGTGAATATATACCCTGAGGTAGACTTTCTTTCATCTCCTGTGTAATCAGAATCTGAATACCCTACTATTTGTAGGTTATCGGACCTTTAGGTTAACATGAGCCCTCTCATGCCTTACAGTATCTTAAGACTTTCTTTACTAGATTCTAGTATTCTATACCTGGTTTACTTTGATATCTGTAAAGCAGCCCGGGCACAAAAGCTAGGTCTGGGCGTGTGCACACTTGAGCATACTGTAAGCTTCCGATAGCTAAAGCATATGGAACGGCTTTCATGCGATCACGCTCGAACTTACTCTTGGGGACATTGATGTTCCCCATACTTGTCACCTTTGACAATGGGAGTAGGTGAAGGTTTACACTTATGCATATTGAATTTCTTCGAAGCTTTCTCTATATAAGCCTCTTGGGACAATCCCAATACCCCTTGGTTTCTATCTCGGTGACTCTTTATGCCCAAGACAAAAGAAGCTTCACCTAAATCTTTCATATCAAAATTTGAGGACAAAAACCTTTTGGTTTCCTGCAGTAGAGTGACATCACTACTTGCTAGTAGAATGTCATCTACATACAGTACTAGGAAAATGTATTTCCCATTCTTGAACTTTGCAAAGACGCAATTGTCCTCGACATTCTCTTTAAACCCAAACTTTCTGATCGTCTCATCAAACTTCAAATACACTGTCTAGATGCTTGCTATAATCCATAAATGGATTTCTTTAGGCGACAACCCATTCTTTCTTTGCCTTTCACAACAAAACCTTTCGATTGTGCCATGTATACTCTTTCATCTAGATCCCCATTGAGAAATGTTGTTTACACATCCATTTGACGCAATTCTAGATCAAAATATGCCACTAGGACCATTATGATTCTAAAAGAGTCCTTGCTCGAGATGAGAGAAAAAGTTTCACTATAATCTATCCTTTCTCACTGGGTAAAACCTTTTGCTACCAGTCTTGCTTTGTACCTTTCTATGTTCCCATTACAGTCACATTTCATCTTGTAGACCCATTTGCAGCCTACTGTTTTGGCTCCTTCAGAGATTTCCTCTAGGTCCCAAACTTTATTGGCACTCATGGATTTTAATTCATCTACCATGGCTTCCTGCCACTTAGATGCTTCAGTGCTCCTCATGGCTTCTTCAAATGAAGTGGGTTCTCCCTCCATGTGAATTTCTTCGCATTCATAGACTATGTAGTCGTCTAAAATAAGAGACTTTCTCACCCTTTGAGGTCTGCCAGAAGGTTCTGCTACTGGCATTTCTTCTCCTTAGGGTTGCTCTTGTTGGGATTGTTGTTCCTCGACTAAAGGTTCATTCGGCTCCTAAAGGACAGGTTCTGAATCACCACTTGCTGCTGCCATAGGCGAACTAACAGCAAGTGTTGTCACCACTGGTGTGATTCCAACGACAACAGGCAGCGTGAAGTAAGGCTCTTGCACCATTGGAATGGGCACGAATACCTGCTTCTCCTCAAGGTCAATTTCTCGTTCTGCCTTGTCCCCCTGATCATTTGTTCCTCTAGAAGACTAGCGTGTCTCATTTCTTCAAACTTGGTGTGTCTACCAGGACAGTAGAAACGATAACCTTTCGACTTTTCTAGGTAGCCAATAAAATGGCAACTTACTGTCTTGGGGTCTAGCTTTTCTATGTTTGGGTTAAAGACTTTGCTTCAACAGGGCTCCCCCACACACATAAATGGTTGAGTGAGGGTTTCCTGCCTGTTCACAATTCATACGGTGTTTTGAGCACCGACTTACTTGGAACTCTATTGAGAATATGAATGGCGGTTTTTAAGGCCTCCATCCATAAACTCAAAGGTAGAGTGGAATAACTCATCATACTGCACACCATATCCATCAAAGTACGGTTACGCCTTTCTGCTACTCCATTTTGCTATGGATCGCCCGACATTGAATACTGGGCTACTATGCCATTTTCCTGTAAGAACCTTGCAAAAGGTCCAGGAACTTGTCCATAAGGGATATGTCGACCGTAGTACTCCCCCCCACGGTCAGATCTTACTACTTTGATTTTTCGGTCGAGTTGATTTTCAACCTCAGCCTTGAATATCTTAAACTTATCTAAAGCTTCTGAATATTCTTTGATTGGATAAATATATCCATAACGAGAGTAGTCATCCGTGAATGTGATGAAGGAATCAAAACCATCCACAAATGTCACTGGAAAAGGTCCACAAATGTCTATGTGGATCAATTCTAGTACTCCTGTGCTTCGCTTAGCGCCTTTCTTTATGTTCTTTACTAACTTGCCTTTAATGCAATCAACGCATTGCTCTAACTGTGAGAGTTCTAGTGATGGGAGGATTGATTCTTTGACTAAGCGTTCTATTCTCCCCCTCGAAATATGGCCTAAACGACAATGCCATAATTTCGATGAGGAATCAATTCTCTTCCTTTTCTTGCTTGCATTTGCGGACATTGCATTCTCAGCGTTATTACATTCAACATTCATATTCTCAGACGTAGATAATAAATAAAGTTTGTCTTGTCGGAAGGCAAGACCCACACATTTATTATTTAACTGTAGCTTACAATCATTCTTGCTGAAATGGCAATCAAAACCATAGTCTAACAAACATGAAACTGAAATTAAATTTCTAGCTAGAGAGGGAACATAAAGAACATTATGTAACTGAAGTGTGAAACTACTAGCTAAATATAGAGATAAATTTCCTATAGCTTAAACTTCTACTTCAACACCAGTAGCCACCTTAATTTGTCTTTCTCCTCTTTGAAGGGTTCTCCCTCCATGGAATCCCTGCAAAGAGTTTGCAACAAGAACAGTTGCACCTAAGTCAATCCACCACGTGGATCTAGCATAACTTATATATAAGGATTCATCAACAAATGTTATAATGTCCTCACCTTTTTACTAGGCAGTGTTTCATAAACTTAGGGCAGTCATGCTTCCAATGCCCTGCCTCATCACACCATCTACAGCGATCTGATCCCTCCTGCTTTTGCTGGTTGTCTTGCTTTGGGTGTGCTTTAGGCTGTGAAGAGCTTCCTCCCTTATTTTGAGAAGTGGAGGCATCTGAAGCTTTCTTGTTGTACATTGGTTTCTTGTTCTATCCCTTCGCAAAGTTCACAGAACCACTATTGGAGTTCTTCAGCCTTTCTTCCTCTTGCACACATATAGCAATCACCTTCTCTAAATCCCACTCCTCTGGCTGTGTGTTGTAGTTAACAACAAAACTTTCAAACCCTTTGGGAAGTGAGTTTAGAGCTAGGTGAATGATAAAACCATCTGCGAGGGGCATCTTTGCTTTTCTAACTTGACTGCCATAGTGCTCATGCTCAGGATGTGCTCTCTCACGCTACCCCCTGTAAATCTCATGGAGGTGAGTTTATGGATCAGGGCGGAAGCATGAGCTTTGGTGGAACCAATGAACTGATTCTTTACTTTCTCGAGGTATTCTTTAGTTGTCACATTCTAGGATGGCACCTCTTAAGCCCTTTGTGATGGTTTTCTTGATGACAATCTTGCACTTGCGGTTAGACTTGTTCCACTTGTACTTTTCAAGATCATACTTTGCTCTGATAGGAGCAGCGTCTCGCTTCCGATTTGCAAAAGCTTCATCGGTCTCATTCTGAGCCCTTACAGGCTCCTCTGGCTCAGTGGGCTTTGGCTCCTAAAGAGCCAAATGTATCTCTACAAGTGCTAGCGCTGCATCAAGTTCTTTGCGCCACAGAACATAGTTCTGGCCCGTCAGCTTTGGGATTGCACTAATGAAGTGCATCGTATTCAGCGCTTGGTTGACGTTGGCGGCGGGAGCAGCTCCGGAGGCGTCCATGGCGATGGTGTCGGGGCGGTGAAGATCTCGCCGTCCTTCAGGCCTCCACCGGCGCTAACCGACGACGACAGGGAAGGGGTAGGAGGATGCGGCGTGGTGGTGCTTCCCGACGTCACTGCGAACTATCGATCGGTGACCTAGGAATGTGAGTGGGATTTGACGTCACATGGCAAACTTCGTGTTATGTGCCTGTAGCCCTCACTTCTATTTATATGGTGCAGCGCGTCGGGGGCCCACCAACCATGGATTGGTTGGGCGCCCCCGATCAGGGCGCGATTCAGGGGGAAAGGCCCCAGCCGTTGGGCTGGGCCTGAGATCAACCTAACAGCAGCCCCCAGCAGCCTGCGACACAGCTGGCGCCGTTCGTCGGCCTCACCGCCACAGAGATGGCTAGCAGTGGAGGTTGATTTTAGAGTAAGGCCTTGTTTAGTTTCTTCCGAAACCCAAATTTTTTCAAGATTTTCTGTCAAAATAAATTTTTAGATACATGCATGGAGCACTAAATATAGATGAAAACAAAAACTAATTATACAATTTGTCTGTAATTTGCGAGACGAATCTTTTGAGCCTAGTTATTCTATGATTGGACAATATTTGTCACATACAAACGAAAAGTGCTACAGTGCTCATTTTCCAAAAATTTTTGAACTAAGGCCTTGTTTAGTTACCAAAATATTTTTCAAAATTTTTCATATTCCCCGTCACATCAAATTTTGCGGCACACCGGTACATGCATGGAGCACTAAATATAAATAAAATAAATAATTAATTACACATTTTATCTGTAATTTACGAGACGAATCTTTTGAGTCTAGTTAATCTATGATTGGACAATATTTGTTAAATACAAACAAAAGTGTTACTATTTTTATTTTGTAAAAAATTTTGGAAGTAAACAAGGTCTAAACAAGACCTAATATGAAAACTTTTTTTTTTGATTAATAATATGAAAACTTTAGGAACGGTAGATGCGGAGCTGACTGAGCCAAGCCACACGTGTAGTTGGACCAGTCATGTGCATACACGGGGAGTCTAGATGATGCAGCGGAGCCACTCTTATGTCGAACGTTTGATTTGCTTGCGAGCCACACGTCGCCTATGGGTGATGGGGGCGCACGGACGACGCCATGAACCCAGCGTCCACTGAATTTTCTTCTGAAAAATCTCGCCCTCTACCATTTAATGATCCTAAACACGTTTAATGATCCTAAACACGCGTTTTGCAGCAACATTGTAGCGGTGGTTGGCCATTTTACTGCTCGTTCCAAAGTAAAAAAATTTAAATTTTATTTTTGAGAAGTCAAATTATACCAAGTTTATCAAATATATATATAATTATATTCTATTTATAATGCGCAATAAGTATCATCATTAAACTAAACATATAATATAATTTATAATAGATATATTTCAAAATATAAATATTATTATTTTTTATAAATTTGGTCTAGCTTTGAGATTCTTTTGAAGATTTATATTTTTGTCTTTTTTGAACGGAGGCACTAGCACAAAACCAGTTCGACGAAACAAGGCGTACTCTTGCACGCGCACATGTCACACGTGGGTAACGCATGCTATGGTGCAAGACTACAAAATGATTTATGTTTTGGAGTTGGCCTACCCGACAGAAACATCAGGCGGAGAGTCGCATTCTATTCATCTCTCTCGTTGGGTCCACTGTAACATTAAGCGTAATAAAGTGTTTTAAACCCTTATAAAATGTTACGGTGATGGACGACACCGTCACGTTCAACCGGTGGTGGACAGACACAGGAAAGATGAAAACAGTATGAAAATATCCATGTACCGAACCGTATTGTTTAGAAATCTTTAACCGAGGTGGACAAAAAGCTTTAACCGAAACCCTTTTTACAACCGCCTCAATTGAAAGATCATGATTAATCATGGCCTTTAATCAAATAAAAAACAAAAACCCCATAGCCAACAAGTCCATCCACAGACCCACCGAACCCATCCACACGCCACTATCGTCGTAGCTGCTCGTTGGACCACGTGCACCACCAGGATCCGTCCGCTCACAGCTGGATAGGCCTACCGCCGGTGGAGACGCTGGATCCGCTGCGACCAAGTCGGTACCCCACGCCAAGGCTGCTCCGCGCGGTCCATCCACAATCGCCGGATCCGGGAGAGGGAGAGGAGACAGTCACCAGTAAGGGTCACCGAATCCACGCCGCGCCGACCTAGACGACCGCGAAATTCGTGCGGCCTTAGCCCAGAGGCCACGCTCGTGCCCACCTTGTACAGCCACCCGCTCGCAAAGTCGCCCTAGGGAAAGGGAGAGGAAGGGAGGGGAAGACACCCGTGCCACTGTAGAGGGACGAGTGAGGAAGGCAGATGAGGGAGGGAGGGAGAGGACAACCGACGTTGCAAGGGTGAGAGAGAGAGTGTGTGTGTGTTAAGTGATTTAGAGTTTGTATTCACTTTTATATGATGAAAGTGGGCTCGTGTGGACTAATGTGGGTTGGGCGCTGAGCCTAATTTACCAAGGGAGTTGAGTTAGGAAGCCTGCTTCGGTTAATGATTTACCGAGGTGACATGTTAGGTTGTATACCTCGATTAAGAATTAACCGAGGCGGTCGTTGACCTGGTTGCCCTGCCTCGACTAACCGAGGCAGGCAACCAGACTGCCCGCCTCCAAGTCAATTTTGAAAACGCTGCACAAAAAATGTTTTGTGTAGTAGTGTTTTCTACATTTAATCCGATATAAATCGTATTTTCTAACAAATTCGAATTCGGTTTAAAATTCGGAACACCAAACTCAAAATCGGAACAAAAATGATTTAGATATTATTTTGACCTTTTTCTACTTTTAATTTAATTTGGAGTATCTTGAATTCAAAATTTAATTTAGTTTCAAAATTCACCAAATTTGGCCCACTAAAAGTCTAACATTAGAAAAACTATATCTTTTTCATACGATCTCGGATCTAGATGATTTTTATATGAAACTTGTAGCTCTTAATGATATGTACAATTTTCTAGTTTTTAGTTTTCTCGTTCGAGGTCTTTAAAATTTCAAAACATTAAACAAATTTTCAACAATATATAATCGTATACAAGCGTTTGTTGCCTTAGAAAATCATATCTTCCTTGCATGGTATCGAATGGAGATATTCTTTTCGAAAGTTATAGGACTTGTTAATTATTATTTATTAATTGTTATGAACTCCATATTGATTTTTCGTATACCTACCGTGTTCGATATAATTCAGCTCGAATTAGTTTATTTTTGAAAATCTTAATATTTTGTTTTTTTTGTCTGGCTTTACTGATTTCGCTTTCGTTTTCATATTTAAATGTAGAAGTAAAAAATGATAGAGATTTTTGGACCATTTCAGACGGGTTTCGTCCGTACGGCACAGCACAGGCGGTCCTCCCCTCTCTGTAAAAGTGTAAAGTGTGGACGGTGGCATGAGAAAAGCAAAGGGCGGAGCCGAATGGTACCGGGTTAACTGGCCAAAATCCCACCGGACTTTTTTTTCCCCTCTCTTGGCAAGTCCTCGGACGCGAACGGGTCCAAGTGTCCAACGACTTTATTAGGAGTATCAGATAATTCCCCTCAAAGTTCTCAAAAAAAGAAAAAAAAAGAAAAAGCCAGTCGAGTTTTATCTGAGTTTCATTCACATTAAATAGGCTGTTACATAGACATTTTGGATGACATGATAGTATATTTAAGAAGAGAGAGAAAAAATGAGTTTCATCTTGTCACGATTACCAACTCTATATGAGTCTTGAAATTAAATGCTTATAAAACTATAGAATGAAACTCTCCATTCAGAGTGGGTGTTTCATTTCATATGACATAGCAACCTTGAAAACAACATTATAAAACTCTTCACTAATATTGCCCTAAAAAAATCAGACAATAGGTCAATAGTCGTGGCCTAAATGGTAGGGCCGGATGCTGCAGATTATGGGCAGACTCTGCTCCCAAGTTGAGGTCCGTTGCTTTCAGTTGAAATAAATAAATAAATAGATAAATAATATAGTTGGTTTCATTCTTTAAAGCTGGTGATTGCTTATTATAAACCGTTAATTTTGTGTATATAAATGATTATCAATAGAAATTTAGAGGTTTTAATTGGTGAATTCTATTTTTTTAGGATTATTCTAGAATATAAAAGGAGGGATGAAATGTCAAATAAAACAAAACTTACCTATGACGAAATAAGCATTAGAAGGATTATATGCATTGTGTCTCATATATTTAGGACTTTGTTCTAATTCTTCTTAGTTTGCTTAAGTTATATATTTGATGAAATAAGCATATATATATTTGATATATTGTTTGTTTTGGCTATCTGAGCCTGCTTTTATTCTTTCTTAATGCAATGATACACATTCCTCCTGCGTATTCCAGATGATGATTATATGCATATGCTCATAGAGTGCTTAATCCAGTACTCGAGTGGGTTAAGTGGTACATATTATGTAAGTGTGATGCTTAGATATTATTTACGTGTGGATGCACTCATACCGGGGCACATGGTAGATCGCGGGTGTGACAGACCTGTTGAGTCCTCTATAGTCTACTCTCCATATGCAGAACAAGTAGAACCTAGTCGCAAAGGAAGAGAGAACTTTGTTTCCAATCATCCCTAGTTGATGTTCTCTATGCTATATTCAAAGTTCGTGATGCTATAAATAAGAGTATATAATCTTGAGTGTGCATAAGACTTAGTATTTAGGAATAACTTAGGAATCATTCACTCTAACCGAATCTCGAGCTTAGCCTTATTATATTAGTTGAGTCTCTACTTTCTATCTCTAGAATTCCATCATTATGTTGCATTTATCATTTTTATCTTTTACTTGACTCACCTCCTGCATAAGAGTGGTTGGTTTATCATAGGTTTGCACATCTATAATTTATGTCATAAACATTGGTCTCACGGTCCTTCGATTAGGATAAAACACAAATAAACGTTATTCGGTATACTCCCGGGTGAAATGCTACAATAGTGATTTATCTATACGCTTGCAGATATTTATTGTTATTATTTAGAGTTTTCAAGTATAGTTAATATTACCAACATTTCTGATATCATGCTAGGGATGACAACTTAGTATATAGTAATGTTAAAATTTATCAATAAAGGCTGAACGATTTAACTCTTCAGCTAAAAAAGAGTGCACTTTCTAGCTATAGTGCTACTCTGATTGTTTGGTTCAAACTGTGGCCTGGCTAGCCATCTAAGTCGCGATAGTCTAAAGACAATGTAAGATGTACTTTGTTTAGTTGTGCGGGCTAGCCTGTATAAGAAATAGTGTCTCTGGTTACTTATTTTTGTGTTGTATAGAATCACCAAACTTTTGGACTGCTGAGTTTACCTCATTTGAAAGATTTGGTCAAACATGTGTGGTGCATCACCTACTCGTGGTGGTAGTCAGTGGTGGCAGAGCCTAGTGGTCGGTGCGAGCTTTGGCTCAGACAACAACCATAGATGGTGACTCCAACGTGGACAACAATATCGACACATGGCTGGTGGAGGTGGAGCAACACACGTTCAGCTTGCGCAAGGGATGGCTAAGGTCACACGAGACGCTGGTAGAGCTCATGTTGTCATGGATGGTGGTCGGCATTTCTCAAGCGGTAGAGGTAGTGCGTGCATGAGAGTGGGCGGCTACACGTACTCGGGGCAAGTGAAGCTTGTTTTGTGGATGACTAAGCTCATGCTAGGTCGACGGCGTACGTAGGTTTGAGGGCGAGTAGAGCTCGTGTGGTGGTCGCTAGTGTGTGCATGGCAACCGACAATGTACGTGTGGGGCCGATGAAGGTGAGCAGACAAAGCGGGCGATCCTTAGCCGAGCCTGGCTTCATGAAAACGAGTTGTGGATCTATCTCCCCTAGCTTTGTGGAGCCTGGCTTAGCAACTGTACAGATAGCCAAACATGGAGAGGATATATTACGGTAGCCGACCTTTAGCCTCCCATCCAAACATCCCCTTAATGTAAAGGATCTTAATTTCAAAATGCAATATTCATATATATACCTACCAAGGTCAATACCAGTGGTGAGTTTTATGACACTGTTACCAAGACTGCCACACTGGTTTTTGTATTGGTAGCTATGATGATGGGTTTTATCTAGATGAAATTCTATAAAACTCTTTTTGTAGTTAACCTATCAACTCAATAGATTTGCTGATGTGTTACAACATTGAATGAGAATGAAACTCCCATCGAAACTGGTGTAATGTTTATCACTGACCCAATATAGCAATGAAAGAGGTCTATATGCATCATTTATCTTACCACAGAATGTTCTAAAATTACTTAGATACCTTATATTTTAGGATGGAGTGAGTAAGATGAAATTTGGATTTCCTAAGAAAATGTGAACAAGGTAAAAAAATTGAGAATGAGATCAAATACTTGGATTATGGAATCCAACTATCTACTCAAACTTACTATTTGGTGTTTTTTACTATGTAAAGACAATAATCATTGTGAGAATGAAATCCAAACACCCTATTCATTTATTTATCCAAAATCCAGATTCAAACTTCACTATCCTAGAATCACACTATGGGATTTTCTGAATTCAACATGGATAAAAACACTAACATATATGATTTGACTAAGTTGAACAATTTTTAATTTGATCAATTTTTTACTGCAATCATATACTAACATTTATGATATCAAATAAGTATACTTAAATTCATCATGGATATATTTTTTATAGTATACATGTGCTGAAATCATGCATGATTGCTGATACCCCCTCTGTCCCTGTTCATGGATATATTTTTATAGTATATACGCACATGTATTTGTGAACCATACAAATAAGTGGATTCCTTCAGGGAATTTGTCTACTTATTTAATAGTCAAAAAATTGTCGACAAAGAAGTTTATGAAAATAATTTAACTCAGTCAAATCTAAAATAATCTAACTTGAACCATACCTAGAAGTGCACTTTTTGGCAGATAGAGTAATTTAATTTTGAACCATGACGAGGTTTCGTTTCTCAAACTAACATTTGTGAAGTCATTCCATCAATCAAAACTCATCATAGAAGTAATGGGTTTCATTTAATTTGGACCATCACCACCTCAAAACCAAATAATCTCCTAAATAATATTTTATTAGGCCAGAGCAAAAGTGGCGAGCGCATATCTTGTCCTGCTATTATGCACAGGCAGTTTCGTAGGCAAGCAATTTGTAGCGAAAAATGAATGGGAACCACATCCACCATTGCCAATCACATTCGCGGATTGTCTCACGAGATGACGAGAAAGAGAAACCACTCCAATTCTCAGATGTGACAATCATGGAAGGCAGTACACGAACGGGGTCCCGCGGCTTTGCCGCTCGCTGCACAGTGCCGCGCTTCGCTAGGGCCGTGGTCTGCTGATCTAGGGCAGACTGCTCCCCAATCGATCTCCACTCCAATTCAATTCCTTCACTGCTCTCTCTGCGTGATATCTACGAGTAGTAGGGCTCACACACGCGGTCACGTAGTACGCCGGCACAGCCAACGTGCCGTGTCGCGGCGTGTGTCGACGACGTAGCCGACGTGAAGGCGACGAGGCACTGCGGGAGAGCATAACAGCCTGCTTTAATTTTGGTACCAACTGCACCAAATTGCATCGGCGAAGGTCAGGTAGGTGTCGGTTTTGACGAATCTCTCCCCGGCCCCTCCATGATTACATAGTAGTAGTAGTTAGTGCAAGGAACTAATAAAGCGCGGGAGGAAAAGGATGAGCGACCGAACGTTCCGTTGCGCCCGCCGCGCCGGGGACATGCCCAACCATTTTTTAGTCTATAATTTTGGTTCACTGTTTATCTGTCCAGTGCTGTGCACGACAACCAGAGATTATTCACCTTTCACGTAGCAGACTGTGACAACCAAAGAATTCTTATACATTATTATATTCTTTAGTTAACATGTTTAAAGTTTGATCAAATATGATATTCTAACTTTTACTGTGGTAGCTAGAATTGTATTCTTTTCTAAACGGAGGAGTATTGAGAAACTCTCTGGTTCTTTTGGAAAAAAAGGAGATATGCTTTGAGTTTATCGGAAAGCATAATGAGAAACTCTCCTACCAGGCTCCTTCTGATTTCTAAAATGTAAAAATGCTCACATTATTTTCTTAACGTCTTAAATTAATTTTTGGGCTGAACTGGCCCTATATGAATTAAAAAAAAAAGGCTAGCTTAGACGCCTGCATTGCTGTCGTGATACGTTGTCGACCATCATATTAATTGGACAACAACGGAGATTCACAAGGGGTCTGCTGACTCTCCAATTTGATTATAGTAAAAGACTAAAAGGCAGTTCAAAGTAGCATCATTCATGCATAATTCATCTGCTCACCAGCTATGTAACCAACCAGGCGCAGGGTTATATTACATATATATGTTGAAACGAATTAGGTCGAAAAGCTGCTCATTAATTTTTTTTTAGAAAAAAAAAGAGAGAAGAAAATGAGGCTGGGCAAATACAACTAAGTAACAAAGTCTCCAAAGCGAAAGCAAAGGGTTATATTATATAATTCACAAATTAAATAAAGTAGAGCTGCCAAGTTGTTCTTATATATCATCATTTCTTTAAAAGTAAAAGCGAGGGTACTAGCTTTTTTTTAGCTAGCGGAGAAGTAAGTACCAGTACTTCTTGCATTTGCATGTAGTATTGATATAAATATTGTTTTAGAATAAACAAGCTTGATGAAGTAAATTTCCCTTTATCTAAAAAAACCAAGCTGGCCGATCTTTCTTCAAAGATACTCGATCCTTTCCGGAGAAAACAACAAACATGTTAATTAATGACAAGTTAGCTCGGTAATCATTAGCTCTGAGTCATATTATCATCCCAGCGGAAATGTGTTAGCTCGACTGTCGTCAGTTGCCTCTCCTTTGTATGTCGTCCAGACAATCCTTCTGTTATGCCCTTCGACTGACTAAACACCTACCACTAGCTAGTCTAACAAACAAACCTGTTCGTTGAATTTGTTTTTCCCTGCTCAATGCAAATCTAACAAACTTGATGCTGAGAGCTGTGGCCATATTTTCCGTTTGACTTGCTTCTAGTACTACACTACTACATATATCAAAATCATGATGCCTTAGGACAGGAACACCGAACACGTACGTTAGTGATTATAAACAGTGATGACTAGTTGGCTGTCAAGCCTGAAGGTTATTGATCGATAGATGCCTTTCGACGCTACTGAATTTGCCTTTTGCTTTCCCTCAAAAAAAAAAATGCCTTTTGCTGCTAGTCTGGGCGTGCTTATAAAATTACTATGGTACAGATATGCTGCTGTTTTGTCAGAACGTAGGAAGTGATGGTGTGTTTTCGTTCTGGAAAAGCAATTCCTCAGGCGTTTTGCATTTGCATGAACCGACATGTGCGTGGTATCTTGCTGTAAAGCGTTCAATTTCAGTTGAATAATGACGGAAAAGCCCACGTGCTCAAGGAGCAAACCATCCCATCATGCTGCATGCTCTTGTTTGACATGGATAGCTTAGCAAGTTAGCATTATGGGCATCCTTTTTCCCGTGTTGGAGAATTAGGTCTGCCTGACCATTCACATTTTGGTGGAAGTCTAGGCTTAATTTATTTCTCACATTACTATAGTAGTTAGCTGTCCATGGACTTGTCCTAGCATAGTACAATTTTATATATTTATTAATCATGGGCTAGTTGTGTCATGGCTCCAATAATTCAGGATGTATTAAGACCATACCTGACCGTGAATAAGGAGAACAAAAATAAAAATTAAAGCGCGTGAACTTTATATGGACATTGTTAAAGTATAGACAGGAACATTTAGTTTCATTTTTTACCGAAGTCAACAAGAGAAATCTCAGCTTATTTTTTTTATAATATAGACCTATTTAAATTCGCTCCTACGGGGAGTCGAACCCAGGTGTACTGGTGTTACTCAGGTAGGGATGAAAACGGATCGGATCGGAGCGGATAATGACTTCTCCATATCCTAATCTTTTTTGTTTGATCGGATTCGGAGCGGATCGGATATCACGTGGATTCGGATGTGAATACGGATTTTTCAGGATGTTGGAAATGGTACGGATTTGGGCCGGTGTCGGAGCGGAAGCGGACTTTTTTAAGTCGGATAATACATGCTTCAATGTTGTTTTTTATGATGAAAAACAATTCATTAACCAAAGTCATAAAGCGGCAGTACAACTCGAAATAATTACCATCAATCCACCACTTTAATTTAGGAGATCATAAAATTAATATAAGTCCTGAGTTTGGATTTAAGAATATAAAAAAGCATGCAAAATAAAAGAAATAAATATTCTTAACTAAGCAAAACTTCTCCTTCACTCTTTATCGTGTATTAATCCTCCATTTTGGTAGATGATAATTATTTTGTTGCCTGCAATTTCAATGTACAGACTTAAAAATATGCAATAAAGACATAAAGTGGTGCTAGGAGGCACAGGCTTGCATATACATAAAAATTTAGAAGAAAAATTAAAATCTTTACCTCAAACTTAAAAACTCAGGTGCTCGCTAACCACTAAGCTAAAGGCCCTAGTTTCATTGTTGACACTACTACAGAATGAGGCATTGGTCGATGCCTAAAATGGCCAAAAACCTCGGCCTTTTTGCGGCCCGGGGTTAAAGACCCCTTTAGCACCGGCCAGAGCCACGGGCCGAGGCAAACCCTTTAGCACCGGTTTTTTCCCTGAACCGGTGCTAAAGGTCCAGTTTATAGGCCGGCTCCCTCCTCCCCTCTGCCCATTTGAAACCGAGAGCACCATTGTTGTTCTTGGAGCTTCTTCTTGCTTGTTCTTCATTTGTTCTTCATCTCCAACGCCCATCGTTGATCTTCTTCGACTCCGTCATCGTCTCTTCGCGCTAAGAGGTGACTAACTTCAGCCTTTCTTGTCTTTTTCATGTTGTTTTTGGCTTGTGATGTTCCCTCATTTTTTAGCTCAAATCCACTTTGTTATTTTGAATCATTCACATGAATTAGTATCCATATATATATATATCATATTTCATGGTTGACCTAGTTTTAATGTATTTTGCAAGAATGAATTATAGTATATTTTTATGATCATAGAAAGTAGGATAGTTCAAATTAATTGGTTTGTTAATATCACTTGATTTATTTTTATTACTACATATAATGTCCATTGTATCATACATGTTTACTAGTAAATGTGGAATTTATAATTGTTTTAAAATTGAGTATGGATAGTAGATGGCAACCGTGACCGGGTCTTCGGTCTCTCAACGGGTTCAAAAGCGATACCGTCCGGAACTCCCTCTCATTACTTGTGGCAAGTGTGGGCAGAAGATTTTGATGGAGTACAAAGTGTCGAAAGAGGGAGTAAACAAGGGTCGTATATTCTACAAGTGTCCAGATCGTAATGTGAGTTATTTCCAGACATTTGCTTATATATGTGCATATTTTTTTAAATGATATTAATTAAACTTTTGATTCTCTCTTTTAATTTCAGTGGGACGGTACCGGCGGATGTACAGGTTGGTACTGGGAGGAAGAATACATTGAACACATTAAGAAATCTTTTGCACAGGTGGTTGAGGCTGAAGGTGGTGAGGCAGTGAGCCGACGAAAGAAGTTCAATGATGTTGATCAAGCGAATGATCTATCTATTATAGTTGGGATCGGACGCGAACTAATTATGTTGCTTAAGTGCATTTTAGTTTTATTTTTTTTAATGCTAGTTGCGATTGTATTTGTTGTAGCCAAGCTTTTCTAAATTAATCAACTATGTATCTTAGACATGTTGTGCAATAAGATGAGAAACTATATGTGTGCATGGTTTTCATAATATATATGTTATCTTTAATGCAGATGGTAACACGTAATTGGATGTATAATGCCGATCGGCGCTCCGAAGAGTTCATTAATGG